>NC_088406.1:69615423-69622923 GCF_034236695.1 Oncorhynchus nerka | reverse complement strand
AGGCACTAATGCTTTCAGAGACAGAAAGGGAGCAGATGAGTGACTAGGTGAGCATATGTACCACGAGAGGGAAAGATGTATATTTATGACTCTACTGTATTGAAACCAGGGACTGGGGTTTCTGTGGAGTGAATGTCATTTTCGCTATGTGAATTAGCATGTTGAATTAATGTGATGTATTACCTTGAGATTGTTGCTGTTCCTGTATTTTCACACCACAATAAAATATGTTACCTGCCCTCGATTGAAGCAACCCCAATGTCTAAATCTGTGTTGTCTATGTCTGGGTTCAATACAGTACCTGAGCCTTGCACTACAACAGCTACAAGATGAGATGAGAGGAGAGGAAGAGGAAGAAAGAGTGAAACAGCGAGGATGGATGATGGAGGAGCGAAACAGCGAGGATGGAGGATGGAGGAGTGAAACAGCGAGGATGGAGGGATGGAGGGATGGAGGAGCGAAACAACGAAGATGGAGGATGGAGGGATGGAGGAGTGAAACAACGAAGATGGAAGATGGAGGGATGGAGGAGCGAAACAACGAAGATGGAGGATGGAGGGATGGAGGAGTGAAACAACGAAGATGGAGGATGGAGGGATGGAGGAGCGAAACAACGAAGATGGAGGGATGGAGGAGCGAAACAACGAAGATGGAGGATGGAGGGATGGAGGAGTGAAACAACGAAGATGGAAGATGGAGGGATGGAGGAGCGAAACAACGAAGATGGAGGATGGAGGGATGGAGGAGCGAAACAACGAAGATGGAGGATGGAGGGATGGAGGAGTGAAACAACTAAGATGGAGGATGGAGGGGTGGAGGAGTGAAACAACGAAGATGGAAGATGGAGGGATGGAGGAGCGAAACAGCGAGGATGGAGGATGGAGGAGTGAAACAGCGAGGATGGAGGGATGGAGGGATGGAGGAGCGAAACAACGAAGATGGAGGATGGAGGGATGGAAGAGTGAAACAACGAAGATGGAAGATGGAGGGATGGAGGAGCGAAACAACGAAGATGGAGGGATGGAGGAGCGAAACAACGAAGATGGAGGATGGAGGGATGGAGGAGTGAAACAACTAAGATGGAGGATGGAGGGGTGGAGGAGTGAAACAACGAAGATGGAAGATGGAGGGATGGAGGAGCGAAACAGCGAGGATGGAGGATGGAGGAGTGAAACAGCGAGGATGGAGGGATGGAGGGATGGAGGAGCGAAACAACGAAGATGGAGGATGGAGGGATGGAGGAGTGAAACAACAAAGATGGAAGATGGAGGGATGGAGGAGCGAAACAACGAAGATGGAGGATGGAGGGATGGAGGAGCGAAACAACGAAGATGGAAGATGGAGGGATGGAGGAGCGACACAACGAAGATGGAAGATGGAGGGATGGAGGAGCGAAACAACGAAGATGGAAGATGGAGGGATGGAGGAGCGAAACAACGAAGATGGAAGATGGAGGGATGGAGGAGCGAAACAACGAAGATGGAAGATGGAGTGATGGAGGAGCGAAACAACGAAGATGGAAGATGGAGGGATGGAGGAGCGAAACAACGAAGATGGAGGATGGAGGGATGGAGGAGCGAAACAACGAAGATGGAGGATGGAGGGATGGAGGAGCGAAACAATGAAGATGGAGGATGGAGGGGTGGCAGCGGAAGAGGGACGGGAGGGACAGGAGCTCATACCACAGTCTGATGTCATGGCTATGACCCAGACCCAAATTGCACACTATTCCCTATACTATTCCCTATATAGTGCCCTATGAATCCTGGTCAAAAGATGTGCACTATAAATGGAATAGAATGCCATTTAGGACTGGGACATACATACAGGCAACGCTCCAGAAAGCTTCTCATGTGTGATGCACTGCCTCTTGCCTCCACATTTAATACACATACATGGTAGTTACTTTGGCATTTCTAGTCTCAGGGACATTCAATAATATTATATTAAATGACGTTTGGGCTGTGTTGGGAGATTTTGTGTATCTGAGAAGGATGGTGTTTTGTGTAGTATGTGTATTAGAGTGCTATGGCTGCAGGCTGTGGTTGACTTGACTTGACTTGTCCCACCCATGACCTGGATAACAGTTATACTGCGAAATTATAGGAGGATAAGAGGACAGAGAGTGGGGAAGGGGCAGAGCTATATCATTGAGGGAATCCTCTCCTCTCCTCTCCTCTCCTCTCCTCTCCTCTCCTCTCTTCTCCTCTCCTCTCCTCTCCTCTCCGCACATATAGCCACCATGCCTCAGTGACATTGGGAATGCTCTTTCTGTGCCTTTAGTGGAAGCTCTGATGTGAATTATGACCACTGTGTTAGAATATGGTAATGTACTGTTTGTGTGTGTGTGTGTGTGTGTGTGTGTGTGTGTGTGTGTGTGTGTGTGTGTGTGTGTGTGTGTGTGTGTGTGTGTGTGCATATGAGAGAGAGAAATCAAAAGAGTAGGCCTGATTAAGAGAGTCCTCATGTGGATGTCATGTGTACACACACACACACACACACACACACACACACACACTGCTTAGCCAAGTCATTAGATGGTGGTGAACAGAAGGAGGAAGAAAAGGACTAAAGGAATTAGCTGATCACAGACTCTTGGCTTTTTATTACTCAGTAACCATGGCAACGTACTCTGGTAGAAATGCATTGTCTGCCGGTGAAGAAGAATATGCACAAAACACCTGTTCGAATCTACCTGATGTCTATACATATTTCTGAAACGCTCAAACAGGCATATCTCCATGTTAGGTCTATGGTAACCTGCCGAGGAACACACTGAGCATGCCCTGCATGTGTCTAAGTACCAGGCTCATAATAAGCATACAAGGCCGTCAGAGAGAGTCCAAAGCTACGCTACAATAGACTGCAGGAATCAATACAGGCCTGTTGAGAGCAACTCCATTAAGAGGTGAATGGAAGGAAGGAATAGAAAACAGAGCGAACGAGAGAAGGATCAACAGAAGAAGAATACATGTCCTGACAAATTCTTATTTGATCAAATCACAGTACATAAACCTGTAAAAGAAGGATTAGATTCATTTGTGTGTTTTACTGTCGATGTTTTCGCGCAGAAAGAGACTCGCAGTTAATCTGACAACAAAACACTACCTTCTCAGAAATGTTTGACTTTTTACACATAGTACTTAATGTATTGTGATATATGGAGAAGAAATTCTAACTCATAACAACAGTTTCCATCCCCTTTTCCAGCACAACGCGTATGAGGACTTCATGTCTTATTTAGATTAGTCCTAAAATGGTATATAAGCATGCTATGATTACCCAGAATGCTCCCTGTTGAAGCTCTGTGTGGGGTCTGAAGGTTGTGGTTCTCCTCTACCTGTACCCACCACTGTACACGCACGCACGCACACACACACACACACACAGACACACACACACATTTAGATTAGTCCTAAAATGGTATGTAAGCATGCTATGATTACCCAGAATGCTCCCTGTTGAAGCTCTGTGTGGGGTCTGAAGGTTGTGGTTCTCCTCTACCCGTACCCACCACTGTACACGCACGCACGCGTGTGTGTGTGTGTGTGTGTGTGTGTGTGTGTGTGTGTGTGTGTGTGTGTGTGTGTGTGTGTGTGTGTGTGTGTGTATTGTAACTTTGCACAATATACAATGTTGAAATGCAATACAATACAGTTGAAATGTACAATACAGAGACCATAAAGTTTTCCCCATAGCCCGCCTGAACTTTAATGCAGTCTACCTCCCTCCTCTCCCCCTGTCTGTCTGACCCGGTCTACATCTAATGCCAGCCCGTCCCAGCTCAGCACACATTCTCCTGCAGAGAAGGTTTCTTCTTCTTCTTTAAGTGCCCAATGTGTGGTGAATGCGGGAGGTCAAAGGGCGATTGTGTCGTAAGGGAACTGAATTCCATTCCAGAGGGGATTGAGTTTGGACACTGAGAGTTCTGAGAGCCTTGGCAACAGTGAAGTACACTTGCTAGAGCCACAACGCTTTTGGTGGCAGGACATAGCTACTGTACTAAACACACTTAGCTGGTCTGCTACACTCAAGGGCACTCAACAAGTGTACACTCGGGTGTTCACTACAGTACACTGATGCACTACAGATATGAACAACACAATGTGTTCCTCTTTTACAGTAACACCTGAGGGAATAAACAGGAACAGAGAGCAGCCTAGCTCACCATGTAATAGCACCAAGACAGTGGAGCCAACAACGATAAAGGACCATGTGACTCAAAGACAGAGAACGAGAGGTTCTGGATTTTAGATCAAACACCTTTGGGCCCCTGGTCAGTTGGAGGAGAGCCTACTTTCTGCTAAAGCCTCACCAGGAAAAACGGTTGATCACACACTGGCTATTTGGTAACGTTTTGTGCAGGTACTTGTTTGACATATTACTGCATTGTTAGGAGCTAGTAACTTAAGCATTTCTCTGCACCCTCTATAACATCTGCCAAACGGTGTACGCAACCAATACACGTCGATTTGGTTTGGCCTATGGGGAATCAACAGCAGAAAAGTCTTTACGATAGAGAAGGAGAGAAACGACAGACAATTGGTCAGAATATGAACATATGATGGAAAGGGTCATCTAAGGAGAGTAGGAAGCAGCCAGTCAGACCTTGCTAGGGGGGGTAAACACTACTAGATAGTCCCTGTGACTTAGAGAGGAGACTTCTCACTGGTGCAGTGTCTCGGAGCATCTGGAGAAGTGAGTTAGTGGTGGTGGAAGGGAGTTTTGTATGTCAGGCTCTCTGGCCAAATCTGATCTAGGAACAGTTCACAAACCGTAACTCCATCCAAATCGAAAGCAGAGACACAGAACAGGAGAGCAGGAGTAGGTGGGTGGCTCAATGACTCCCCCCCCCCATACATACAAGTGCTTGCTCACTATTTACTGCTGCTTGGAAATCCAACCCCCGTGGAGTCGGGAGGATGAGAAAGAAGAGAAACACGGAAGCTGGCGCCAGGATGGGCCGCACATCAAAACTTGGCCAGCACCGCCTGCTGCCGTGGGTAGATTGTCTGTTATTGAGATTTGAGCTTTTGTCATTCCATACAGGAAAGTAAAATGACCTCTTTTCAAACACACACACACACACACACACACAGAGAACTTCGATTAAGGAGATAGGAGTTTGGAACAATGGGGGATTCTAGCCTGGGGTCTCTGCCAATGATTGCAATTCCATACAGCCTAATGCTGACAGTGCTGTTGTATCATAATAAATCATTCTCCTCCACAGTAGTGTGTGCATGCCACACACACACACACACACACTGGGTAATCTGTCCTCGCTGGGGGTGTAAGGGAGCGGATAAACTTCTCAGGTTCAGGTAGAATAGAAAAATCACAACTCTGCAACTGTATTCTAATTAGTGTCCAAATCTCTGTCACTGCATACTCTTCACACAGTAACGTCTGTACACCATCTGACTAATGTTCACCAATGTAGAGGCTGAACAGCTGCGTCATGGGCGTTTTAGCATATTGGCAGATTTAGCAAATTGGCGACTTATTGGCCAGATGGAATGAGATAGGCAGACATGTTATTGGCATGGCGGGATGGGGTCTGTTTGTGGGCCTCATACTCTCATTCCATCTGATGACACTTGATCTAAGGCTGCAAAAGTGGCAAGAGTTCCCGCCTAGAGACCCCAGGAGTGTGCACATGTGAGTGCAGCCGTGCATATGTCTGTGTCTCTGTCAGTGTCTGTCTCCGTGTCTGTGTCCAACCCGTGGGGTCAGGCCCAGACCCAGCAAAGCCTGGGATGCAACAGATGAAATCTCACAGAGAAAAGACAGACAGACAGACAGACAGACAGGCAGGCAGGCAGGCAGGCAGACAACAGACAGACAGACAGACAGACAGACAGACAGACAGACAGACAGACAGACAGACAGACAGACAGACAGACAGACAGACAGACAGACAGACAGACAGACAGACAGACAGACAGACAGACAGACAGACAGACAGAGCTATTCACATTAGCAAACTCTCCCGGTTCTCAGCTGGAGCAGGGAGTCAAAGGACATGAAGTGAAATTGTTCCACAAACACTGCAACGCTTGTGAAGATTATCAAAAGGCCCCACAGAAAGAGGAGAATGTTTGGAGGGGGCACAGAACAACTGCATAATACCATCATTTAGCACTCATGTGATTTGCTGGATGCATAATGGAGGGATGATGCAAAAAAAGAATGATTGAAAGAATGAATGGCCGTTACACAGTAACAATGACAACAACAAGACCAACCATAGACAACAACAGATGACATAATCCAGATTGTTTCTTTCCTTCATTCTCTAGATTGATGAGCACCTTTGACCAAGGCCTACAAATACAAACCAATAACAAACCAATTAGAAACTACTTTGAACCTGTGACAAACACTCTCCTCAAGGGGCCAGGTGAGGCTCAAGGCCACTTCCCCTCATTCAAGATGAGTCTTTCCTGGCAGCTGTACTGTTCTTTCCTTTCCTCACATCTGTTTGTGTTCCACCAGTAGCAAATTGACATGGCAGTGAGAGACACAGAGAGAGAGAGAGAGAGAGAGAGAGAGAGAGAGAGAGAGAGAGAGAGAGAGAGAGAGAGAGAGAGAGAGAGAGAGAGAGAGAGAGAGAGAGAAAGTGAGACAGAGAGAGAGAGAGAGAGAGAGAGAGAGAGAGAGAGAGAGAGACAGAGAGAGAGAGAGAGAGAGAGAGAGAGAGAGAGAGAGACAGAGAGAGAGAGAGAGAGAGACAGAGACAGAGATAGAGAGACAGAAAGAGAGAGACAGAAAGAGGCAGCGAGAGAGAGTCAGAGACAGAGAGGGGGGGTACCAAGGAAAATAACAGCCTTATTAGCAGCATGGTAAATAAAAGGGCATGGTAATAAAACAACATGTTTTGAGGAAATTGTGTGTGTATGGGGGACAGTGTGTGTGTGTGTATGGGGAACAGTGTGTGTGTGTGTGTGTATGGGTGGACAGTGTGTGTGTGTGTGTATGGGGGACAGTGTGTGTGTGTGTGTGTGTGTGTGTGTGTGTGTGTGTGTGTGTGTGTGTGTGTGTGTGTGTGTTTGTGCGTATGGGGGATAGCGTGTGTGTGTGTGTGTGTATGGGGGACAGTGTGTGTGTGTGTGTGTGTGTGTGTATGGGGGACAGTGTGTGTGTGTGTGTGTATGGGGGACAGTGTGTGTGTGTGTGTGTGTGTGTGTGTGTGTGTGTGTGTGTGTGTGTGTGTGTGTGTGTGTGTGTGGTGTGTGGGGACAGTGTGTGTGTGTGTGTGTGTGTGTGTGTGTGTGTGTGTGTGTGTGTGTGTGTGTGGGGGACAGTGTGTGTGTGTGTGTGTATGGGGGGACAGTGTGTGTGTGTGTGTGTGTGTGTGTGTGTGTGTGTGTGTGTGTGTGTGTGTGTGTGTGTGTGTGTGTGTGTGTGTGTGTGTGTGTGTGTGGGGGACAGTGTGTGTGTGTGTGTGTGTGTATGGGGGACAGTGTGTGTGTATGGGGGGACAGTGTGTGTGTGTGT
>NC_088406.1:69332923-69607923 GCF_034236695.1 Oncorhynchus nerka | reverse complement strand
CTATGTCGGCGAATTCATAAACCGCTTCTACCCTCCGTTCTATTGGCAAACATACAATCACTGGAGAACAAACTAGACCAGCTCCGTTTGAGACTACCCTATCAAAGGGAAGTGAATAATTGTAATATCCTATGTTTCTTGGAGTTGTGGCTGAGCAAGGACTTGGATAATATACAGTGCCAATCAAAAGTTTGAACACACATACTCATTCAAGGGTTTTCTTTATTTTGTACTATTTTTCTACATTGTAGAATAATAATGAAGACATCAGAACTACGAAATAACACATAGGGAATCTTGTAGTAACCAAAAAGGTGTTGAACAAATTCTTCAAAGTAGCCACTCTTTACCTTGGTAACAGCTTTGCAAACTCTTGGCATTCTCTCAACCAGCTTCATGAGGTAGTCACCTAGAATGCATTTTAATTAACAGGTGTGCCTTGCTAAAAGTTCATTTGTGGAAATTCTTCAAAATGTGTTTGAGCCAATCTGTTTTGCTTTGACAAGTTAGGTTTGGTATACAGAATATAGCCCTATTGGTAGAAGACCAAGTCGATATTCTGGCAAGAACAGCTCAAATAGGCAAAGAGAAACAACAGTCCATCATTACTTTAAAGACATGAAGGTCAATCAAATGAAAAAATGTAAAGAACTTTGAATTTTTTTTAAAAGTGCAGTCGCAAAAAAACAGAAAGTGCTGTGGTGAAACTGGCTCTCATGAGGACCGCAACATTGAAAAGGAAGACCCAGAGTTACCTGTGCTGCGGAGGATACGTTATTTAGAGTTACCAGCCTCGGAAATTGCAGCCCAAATAAATGTTTCACAAAGTTCAAGTAACAGACATTACTAAAGGACACTAATAATAATTAGAGACTTGCTTGGGCCAAGAAACACGAACAAATGGACATTAGACCGTTGGAAATCTGTCTTTTGGTCTGATGAGTCCAAATTTGAGATTTTTGGTTCTAACCGCCGTGTTTTCGTGAAACGCGGAGTAGGTCAACAGAAGATCTCTGCATGTGTGGTTCCCACCGTAAAGCATGCAGGAGGAGGTGTGATTGTGTGAGGGTGCTTTGCTGGTGATACTGACCTTGATTTATTTAGAATTTAAAGCACACTTAACCAGCATGGCTACCACAGCATTCTGCAGCGATACACCATCCCATCTGGTTTGCACTTAGTGGGATTATCACTTGTTTTTCAACAGGACAAATACCCAATACACCTCCAGGCTGTGTAAGGGCTATTTGACCAAGAAGGAGAGTGATGGAGTGCTGCATCAGATGACCTGGCCACCACAATCACCCGACCTCAACCCAATTGAGATGGTTTGGGATGAGTTGGAGCACAGAGTGAAGGAAAAGCAGCCAACAAGTGCTCAGCATATGTGGGAACTCCTTCAAGACTGTTGGAAAAGCATTCCAGGTGAAGCTGATTGAGAGAATGCCAAGAGTGTGCAGGAAGTACCAGTGATTCACACAGTATGGAAGTGGCCAAATGAAGCGGATGCTAAACTACATGACTGTTTCACTAGCACAGATTGGAATATATTCTGAGATTATGATGGCATTGAGGAGTTTACCACATCAGTCGCCGACTTCATTAATAAGTGCATCGATGACGTGACCATACTTACATATCCCAACCAGAACCAACCATGAATTACAGGCAACATCCGGACTGAGCTAAAGGCTAGAGGTGCCGCTTACAAGGAGCAGGATGACACAACGGTGGTAGGCCTGATCACCGACGATGATGAGCCAGCCTATAGGGAGGAGGTCAGAGACCTGGCAGTGTGGTGCCAGGACAATAACCTCTCCCTCAACATCAGCCAGACAAAGGAGCTGATCATGGACTGCAGGAAACAGAGGGCTGAGCACTCTCCCAGTGACATCGACAGGGCTGTAGTAGAACAGGTGGAGAGCTTCAAGTTCTTCGGTGCCCACATCACTAAGGCGTTATCATGGTCCCCACACACCAACACAGTCGTGAATAGGGCATGACAACGATTCTTCCCATGCAGGAGGCTGAAAAGACTTGGCATGGGCCCTCAGATCCTCAAAAAGATCCTCAAAAAGTTCTACAGTTGCACTATTGATAGCATTTTGGCTGTACCATGCAGAGGAAGCCCCTAAAAATTGTCAAAGACTCCAGCCACCCAAATCGTGGACTCTCTCCTACCGCACGGCAAGCGGTACCGATGCACCAAGTCTGGAACCAACAGCCAACAGGACCCTGAACAGCTTCTACCCCCAAACTATAACACTGCTAAATAGTTAGTAATCCTCTAAAGTTGATTGACGCACCGGTGCGTCAATCTAAGTAACATAATAAAGAAATCCTCGTAACAATCTGTCAGTTTAGTGGTTTTCAATCCACTGCGTCCGCCGATGTTGCACTTCTGCTTCTGCGGTGAAAGGTGGCAGAACCAAATTGGTCTTCTCATGAAAATGCCTGTAGCGTCTAAATGCTTTGACCTACACACTATTATGACCACTCTATGGAAAGGGGAGACTCTCGTGTGATGGTGTTCTCCGTGTCACTCGTCTAAAGTGTCACTCGTCTGAAGGTTTTAAAAAATAAATGGAAGTATGAAGGTAGTTTTGTCACTAGCCAAAAAAGGGGTTCGGTATGTGTAAAAAATATATATTGCCTGAGCTTTCTTATATCTCCTAGATAAAGGACAAACACTTCAAAAGCTTGTTTTGACTGACTTCTTTTTTTTGTCTTTGTTTTGCAATTTACGAATGTGCTATTATTCAATGTGTTTCTCTGGGCTATAGTAGTAAAGGCCAAATTCAATATTTTATCAAATTATTGTTTTATATATACACTGCTCCAAAAAATACAGGGAACATTAAAATAACACATCCTAGATCTGACTGAATGAAATATTCTTATTAAATACTTTTTTCTTTACATAGTTGAATGTGCTGACAACAAAAACACAAAAAAATGATCAATGGAAATCAAATTTATCAACCCATGGAGGACTGGATTTGGAGTCACACTAAAAACTAAAGTGGAAAACCACACTACAGGCTGATCCAACTTTGATGTAATGTCCTTAAAACAAGTCAAAATGAGGCTCAGTAGTGTGTGTGGCCTCCACGTGCCTGTATGACCTCCCTACAAAGCCTGGGCATGCTCCTGATGAGGTGGCGGATGGACTCCTGAGGGATCTCCTCCCAGACCTGGACTAAAGCATCCGCCAACTCTTGGTGGATGGAGCAAGACATGATGTCCCAGATGTACTCAATTGGATTCAGGTCTGGGGACGGGCGGGCCAGTCCATAGAATCAATGCCTTCCTCTTGCAGGAACTGCTGACACACTCCAGCCAGGGTAGGGCGGCAGGGTAACCTAGTGGTTAGAGCGTTGGAATAGTAACCGGAAGGTTCCAAGTTCAAGTTCAAGTCCCCGAGCTGACAAGGTACAAATCTGTCGTTCTGACCCTGAACAGGCAGTTAACCCACTGTTCCTAGGCCATCATTGAAAATAAGAATTGTTCTTAACTGACTTGCCTTGTTAAATAAAGGTAAAATAAATAAAAAATAATCATGAGGTCTAGCATGGTCTTGCATTAGGAGGAACCCAGGGCCAACCTGGGTTGGATCTCATCTCGGTAGCTAAGAATCAGGCTACCTCTGGTGAGCACATGGAGGGCTGTGCGGCCCCCAAAGAAATGCCACCCCACACCATGACTGACCCACCGCCAAACCGGTCATGCTGGAGGATGTTGCAGGCAGCAGAACGTTCTCCACGGCGTCTCCAGACTCTGTCACATCTGTCACATGTGCTCAGTGTGAACCTGCTTTCATCTGTGAAGAGCACTGGGCGCCAGTGGCGAATTTGCCAATCTTGTTGTTCTCTGGCAAATGCCAAACGTCCTGCACGGTGTTGGGCTGTAAGCACAACCCCCACCTGTGGACGTCGGGCCCTCATACCACCCTCATGGAGTCTGTTTCTGACCGTTTGAGCAGACACATGCACATTTGTGGCCTGCTGGAGGTCATTTTGCAGGGCTCTGGCAGTGCTCCTCCTGCTCCTCCTTGCACAAAAGCGGAGGTAGTGGTTCTGCTGCTGGGTTGTTGCCCTCCTACGGTCTCCTCCACGTCTCCTGATGTACTGGCCTGTCTCCTGGTAGTGCCTCCATGCTCTGGACACTACGCTGACAGACACAGCAAACCTTCTTGCCACAGCTCGCATGTCTTGCTAATTGCTTATAATTTCCACCTGTTGTCTATTCCATTTGCACAACAGCATGTGAAATTTATTGTAAATCAGTGTTGCTTCCTAAGTGGACAGTTTGATTTCACGGAAGTGTGATTGACTTGGAGTTCCATTGTGTTGTTTAAGTGTTCCCTTTATTTTTTTGAGCAGTGTATATTTTTAATACCTAAAGGGGTCATAACATTCTAAATCAAATAGCTAAATTATCCATAGTATGACACCCCACCCCCTGACCCTTTTACTCATCACATATGCTGCTGCTACTGTTTAACATCTGTCACTTTATTCCTAGTTGTATGTACAAATCGAGTTCAATTCCTTGGTTCCCTGTGTATATTGCCAACCCAGCAAACCAAATTGGGTCTGTGAATCTTCCCAGGACATTCGTTAGGGCGTGGCAAATGTTCTCACAACACAAAAACTGTCCAGTCGTGGTGATGATTACAGAATATTTGTATAAAACATTCACCTAGTGTTGCAAGAATGTTCATAGAACACATTTAATCATCTGTCCTTTAAATTTTTCCAGAATGCTTTATTAAGTTGTGGGAAGAGAACAAAATGGGGACATCACAAGAGATATGTTCCCAAAACACAAAAACTGTTCTGTTGTGCGAATGATTCTACAATGTTTCTTTTAGGGTGCAAAAAACACTCACCTGATTTTACAAGAAAGTTCCCAGAACCCATTTAAGCTGTTTTTAAAAAGGTTCCCAGAATATTTAATTAGGTTGTGGGAACAGTCTGGTTTGAACATTGTGGGGACATCACAAAAGACATGTTCCCAAAACACAAAATCTATCCAGTTATACAATATTTATTTTATGGTGCAAAAAACATTTGCCTGTAGTTACAAGAACGTTCCCAGAACACATTTAGTGTTTTCTTTGAAGGTTCCCAGAATGTTGCATTAGGTTGTGGAAACAGTTATGGTGCAAACATTGTGGGGAAATATTTAATACAAACATATACATTTTGGGGTGGTTGTTATAGATATTGTGCACCACATTTTTGTGAACGTCAGAACATCAGAACGTCAGAACATCAATTTATAAATAAATTGATTTTATCAGAAACATTCTCAGAATGTTTTTGGGATGTTATCAGCTGAGACCGTAGCTGCTTTTAGCAACGCTAGTATCCACTAGCATTGCTAGGAATTAGCTTGCCAAAAAAAACGGAATAGTCCACCGGAAGCCAGAAGTTAAATAAAATTCCATTTCAACTGTCAGTAGGGTTGGTCCTTATGTAGAGGGTATTTAGAAAAAATCATCTAATAGAACATAAATTAAACCAGCTTTCCAAACCACAGGCAAAGTGAAATAACTAACATTTAATGGAACGTATAATTAAACTTGGGTCTATTGTAGACCCATGCAGTTTCTCTTCACTTACCTCATGCACGTGCACCATACCTGTACAAAAAAAAAAAAAAGAACTTGTGGGGGACTTTTATTTTGAAATGAGGGAAGCAGAGAGGAACTGCGTGGTTTGTTTTTTCACTTTGCCTGTGGTCTTGGTTATTTACTTGGTTATGAGGTTGAGGGTGGTATTGTCCAGGGAAGGGGTAGCTAGTTGCCTTTAAATGTGGATTTACACATTCTGCATTCGTGGATTCATGTTTCACTGTTTATTTACCTTCAAAGGTATATCCAGCTATGTCTGTGAGTCAATTTCCTTTTTTGGTGTCATGTAGAGTTGTGTATTTTAATACTTTCTTCACTGTAGCCTAAACATGGACATTGGACAACCTGCACCACTCCCTCACTGTAAATAAACCATTCAGCACTTGAAGACCTGGTTACAAGTCTTGCCTTCCTGCACCTACATCCTTGGCTACTATGGGTCTGCTATTTTACACTATTATTTGCATAACATAATAATGCTCTCCTGATGCGAATAGCATATTTCTGTACACAAATATTATAGCTGAAAAATATATTATATACTCAATTACTTATACTGAAATTATAATTTAATGTCGGATTCCATGAATATTTATTTACATTATACATTACATTATTTACTAAATGTAGCTTTTTGGGCTTAAGAATTGGCAAGTCATGTCAGTCCATTTCAATCATTTCTGATCCGTCAGCCTTCGCCTGTCGTGTAAATTCACACACTCACATTGCTCTCATTCTTTCACTGCTGTTATTAAACAGACAGTTTCCCTCCTGCAGTAGACTGAAAAACAGATGTTTTAGCCAGAGTAGTGCTGCTATCTTCTGGTCATTCCGTAGTAGGACACATGTATCGTTCATTATAATTGGGAGTCGCACTCAATATTGTTTTTCCGTTTGGTGCATTCAGCTAGGTGCGCATTATACACCCCTCCTCTTTTTACTCACAAATGCAGGCACATTGTTTACCAATTTATTATTCGTTTTTAATCTGACTGATTCACAAAGCAATGTGGTAATGTGTAGGCTATCGTCAGCTTTGAATTACCCAAATATCTATTCATTTAACGTCTATTTATCCAGTCAATCAATTCCCACCGATTTTCTTAAATGACACATGACTTATATTATTACGTAAGACGATCATGATAGGGAACACCACAACTAAATGTGTTGTAGCCAATGTAGGCTATATCCATTATCATTACACACAGTGCTTGGAATTACGAATTAGAATACGTGAGTATTTCGAATGTTCTAATAATGGAATAGAAAATAATCGAGTTATTTTGGTTGGATTTACAATCAGGCGAAGCCTATCTATGGCGGCTACGCACCGCTTACTGGTCAATATGACTCGAAATAAACCACCGATATGCCTTTAACCGTGAAACTGACGCCTAGTATCTTTGATTGCCAGGCTAAACAATCAATGGACGCCCAGAAAATAACAACGTGGCTAAAACCGTCCGCTGAAGTAGCCAATCGTTGCAGCCGCAGCAAAGCCTATTTGAGCCTACTACGTCCTCTAACTGACCATTTTTGTCTGAGCAGCGATTTCAGCACCACTTCGCTGTCCACTGACAGGATCACCGAAGGTAAGAAGACTCAAGATTGGCACTTTCTTATTCCACTTTGAATGGTTTTAAAACGTCCCTAAAATATTCAGGAACTCCGACAGATTAAGTGTAGTATTTTAAACATCCTTTGTGGTTTAATTAGCTCATAAATACATAACCATGTGTGGGTTATTAGGCTAATCGTATTGAATAGACTAGAGTGGAGTCGCGACGCACCCTTAGATACTGTGGTAACTCGCTGGAACTCTGTGTCCACAACCCATATGTCAACACATTGTGTCATGTATGCAGGATAAACTTGCTTGTAACTTACACGTTGCACGGGTCATGCTCTTGGACAGAGTGAGTATTGTAATGTAGTTGCAGCTTATGCTACTATGATACGTGGTAAGATAAACTAAGCAAGTGCTAAGTAGCCTAGTCCACCTGATATGTTACAGTAAATCTGGGACAACAGTGTAGCATGCAGAGTTTACACAAAAATACTATTTATTCTACACATAAGCATGTGAATCATTATATTGGTGGTTTTAGCTTGAATGCTATTATTGCAGATGAGTTTGATCCATCAGACAGCAGTGCTAACGTACTGTTGCCCAGTGTTTCATGTAAGTAAAAGCCTACCTACCACTGCCAACGACATGTTGATGTGTTGAATGGCAAATGCCTACAATCCTCATGGTCACCTGTGTTTTATGTTATCACGCGTTGCGCTGCGTTTTGCATTGGCGCCTTGCTTGCAGTGGAACACTGCGTTCCCAGGTGGATTCTCTTTGTCTCGCCACACTGACAGCCAGCAGTGCCACACTCAGGGGCCTCTATTAACATTTCAGATTGGCATTGTCGTCATTTAGCAGACGCTCTTATCCAGAGCGACTTACAGTCAGCGCATTCATCTTAGGATAGCTAGGCGGGACAACCACATATCACAGGCATGTAAACTCCGACGTTACACAGTACACTGTCATCAACCACCTGTCAGCAAATCACCACGTCGTTAAACGTCTCCTAAACGGTCAGCGTCAGTTAGAGGAGAGGAACGACGGAGACAGAATCCACTGAGGATACTGTAGCGAGTAACAGGTGTTTCGTTCTCACACATGAACTGACTGAATTAATTAAGACTAAGTTATTATTAGCTGCTAGTGGCTCTGCGTACTGTATCATCCAAGTACTGGGGAAGAGAAGAGCAAATAGAAGCCATACTGTCCTAAATTACAGTCCAGCATGATATTGGGGAAATAGGGAGAGAAGCGGTTTAACGTGTCTGTTGATATAACCTAGTCTTGAGTCTGCAGAGGTTGTGTCCCATCTTAAAGTTACCCACAGGGTTCTTGATTGTCAACGTGACTGTGATTGTACAGGTGTGCAAAGAGGATTTCGTCTTTGTTCATTTTTGTCCGGGATGGATGACATTATTTACAGGTTGATATATGTCACCTTTCACAGTACCTGCACTGTATTTATAAACTGTTGACCAATCGAGAGCTTGGGTCTATCTGCATTTTTTACAAAATTGGGTTATTGACATAGCCTTGTTCTGTTCAATGTATTCCCACTGCTTCACTTTTCCTAAAAAAGTTCAGGAGTAACAACGTGCTTAACAAGTCACAAAATAAGTTGCATGGACTCACTCTGTGTGCAATAATAGTGTTTAACAAGATTTTTGAATGACTACCTCATCTCTGTACCCCAAACGTACAATTATCTGTGTACAGTCCCTCAGTCGAACAGGGAATTTCAAACACAGATTCAACCACAAAGACCAGGGAGGTTTTCCAATGCCTTGCAAAGAAGGGCACCTATTGGTAAAATAAAAAAAGCAGACATTGAAAATCCTTTTGAACATGGTGAAGTTATTAATTACACTTTGAAGGTATAGTATATCAATACACCCAGTCACTACAAAGATACAGGCGTCCTTCCTAACTCAGTTGCCGGAGGGGAAGGAAAGCGCTCAGGATTTCACCATGAGGCCAATGGTGACTTTAAACAGTTACAGAGTTTAATGGCTGTGATAGAAGAAAACTGAGGATGGATCAACAAAATTGTAGTTACTCCACAATACTAGTGGTTAGAGCGTTGGACTAGTAACCGAAAGGTTGCAAGTTCGAATCCCCGAGCTGACAAGGTACAAATCTCTCGTTCTGCCCCTGAACAGGCAGTTAACCCACTGTACCTAGGCCGTCATTGAAAATAAGAATTTGTTCTTAACTGACTTGCCTAGTAAAATAAAGGTAAAATAAAAATTTAAAAATAATTAAAATGACAGAGTGAAAAGAAGGAAGCCTGTACAGAATAACAAATATTCTAAAACATTCATCCTGTTGCAATAAGGCACTAAAGTAAAACTACAAAACAAATGGGCAAACAAATGTTACTTTATGTCCTGAATACAAAGCGTTATGTTCGGGACAAATCCAACACAACACGTCACTGAGTATCACGCTTCATATTTTCAAGCATGGTGGTGACTGCATCATGTTATGGGTATGCTTTTCATCGGCAAAGGCTAGGGAGTTTTTGGGGATAAAAATAAATGTAGAGAAAAACCTGGTTCAGTCTGCTTTCCACCAGACACTGGAACACAAGTTCAACTTTCAGCAGGACACTAATCTAGAACACAAGGCCAAATATACACTGGAGTTGCTTACCAAGAAGACATTGAATGTTCTTGATTGCCCTAGAAAATCTATGGCATGATTTGAAAATGGCTGTATAGCAAGAATCAACAGCCAACTTGACAAAGCCTGAAGAATTAAAAAATAATAATGTGCAAATATTGTACAATCCCAGGTGTGCAAAGCTCTTCGAGACCCAGAAAGACTCACAGCTTTAATCGCTGACAAAGGTGATTCTAACATGTATTGACGCGGGTGTGAAAACTGACTCGGGTGTGAAAGATATTTCTGTATTTCATTTTCAATAAATTTGCAAAAATGAATACAAACATGTTTTCACTTTATTGTCTGTAGATGGGTGAGGATTTTGTTTTTGTATTTTATTTTCAATAAATTTGCAAAAATGAATACAAACATGTTTTCACTTTATTGTCTGTAGATGGGTGAGGATTTTGTTTTTGTAAATCCATTTTGAATTCAGGCTATAACAGAACAAAATGTGGAATACGTCATGTGCTATACCCTAATTCCCGTTGTGAGGTTCAAAAGAATACCATATAATAATTGCTGACACCATTCAAACCAATGAGGGTTCTGAACTTAAAGACAATTATCTCAGAACCACCTTGTTGCAGATAGAACCTTATCGTCCCAAGCTCTCCAAATGTAGATTTGGCTTATTGTTTTGTTGCGCAGTACGTTGTAGCCTACCTAACACGCGAGAAAACAGTTCAGATGCTGGCCTATTCTTCCATGTGTCGAATGAGTTCATCTCTGTTTCTAACTGGATGTGACTCAACTAAACTACTGATAGCACGGCGTTATGGAAAGCCTATCGATGGAGGATATTATGGTGAACCATCTGCATTATTAACAGTTAGATCGGGGATACAGTGTCGCTCTGGTTTCATTTCAGTAGCACTTATACACCATTCCCACAGGTCAACAACATGGTCCTAGGAGGTGTTTGGTTTCCACTATGCATATTTCCGTAGGTCCACACGCAACACAGATCTGACACAACATGAATGGCGTTCTCAGGTGGAAATAGTCCGACACACACACACAACCACAAGCATTTCGCTACACTCGCTACACTCGCATTAACATCTGCTAACCATGTGTATGTGACAAATAAAATTTGATTTGATTTGAAATAATTCAATCTATTCAACTCAATCCATGGCATCTCACACTCTAAGGTCAGGGGTCAGGGAGAAGAGAGAGGAAACAGTATGGGTAATCATCCTACCTACTGACATGCAACGCACGACTCAGGTTCATACTAGATAGTAGTGTGTCAGGGTGAGTGAATGGCTCCTGTAGCCTGTAGGCCAGGGTTGTGTCCCAAATGGCATCCTATTCCCTATGTAGTGCAAGTTTTTTGTGTGCCATAGGACTTTAGTCAAAAGTAGTGCACTACATAGGGAAAAGGGTTCCATTTGTGACACAGATTAGTTGATGTCAGGTGGCATTTAGTCTACCATGAGCACAGGACCAGACTTCAGCCAATAGGAAATCAGACTTAGTTCAGTATCCTCTGCAAGTCACTTTCACTGACAATCATGCTGATCGCCTTAGGGCACAGAGGGGTGTGTGTGTGTGTGTGTGTGTGTGTGTGTGTGTGTGTGTGTGTGCGTGCGTGCGTGTGCGTGTGGATGGCAACAACGTAGACCTAGTCCTGTTCCACTCTCATGTAGCCACACAGCGAAATATCAATTTTGTAGCGTATGGAATTGGAAACTGGAATTTTAAGGCTATATGTTAACATGTTGAATTAAAACATTACGGCTGTTTGTTGTTTCCTCAACGGATTAAGGATTTAGTGTTTTGTCCAGCAGTCCTTCCTTATAAATGTTTTGCATTTCTTTGAAATGCTTTGAATCTATACGTAGCCTTACATGTAGCTTAGTACTTGATGTTAAAGGTAATTTCCATGTAAAAGGATCCATGAGTACCAGCATGTGAAGTTCATAGGAGCATATCAAACTGGATGTCCAATAAAAGATAAGACTATATATGTATAATTTTTAAATTAAGGCATATATAAATCTTTCAATCGTTTTACATCCAAAAATTGGGAATAAGCAGACTTTGATTTCTGGTTTAACAGATGGAAAAGGGGTCTTAAAAAACATGTACCAGGAAAAAGTCTTAAATGTTAAATAATATCAACACTAGTATTACGTTTTGGAGAAATGTTTCTGCCTTCTGTCAGTTGAAGAAACACTGCCTTGTGCCTTGAAATTCCAGTCCCAAAAACTGACGTATCTGTAAGACACTTTCTAATTTCTCTCCCTGATGAGGAGGGAGGATAAGGAAAGTTCACACAAGTAACAAGTAAAGGTGGACCTACCAATTAGTTATAGTTTTTTATGCATTATCAAGTGAATAAAACTCTCAAATCTGTTACCAAATCAGTAACGGAATTTCCAACAAATCACTAACGGAATTTTTGGAATTGAATTGGCTACAATCGGAAATCATAGTTGTCACAAACCACAACTAGTTTCACAAATTTGTACAGCACAGTACAGTAGAGTACAGTACATTAAAGACAAGTAGAGTACAGTACACACACTAGAGTTGAGCACACTAGAGTTGAGTACACTATAATGTAAAGTACTGTAGTGTACTGAACTATACTCTACTTTACTGTGCTGTACTGTACTGAACTCTACTCTACTCTACTGAACTCTACTCTACTGTATTGTACTGAGATCTGCTCTACTCTACTCTACTGAACTCTGCTCTGCTCTACTCTGCTGTACTGAACTCTGCTCTACTCTACTGAACTCTGCTCTACTTTACTGTACTGAGCTCTGCTCTGCTCTACTCTACTCTACTGAACTCTACTCTACTCTACTGTACTGAACTCTACTCTACTCTACTGTACTGTACTGAACTCTGCTCTGCTCTGCTCTACTCTACTCTACTCTACTCTAATCTACTCTAGTCTAGTCTAGTCTACTCTACTCTACTCTCTACTCTACTCTACTCTACTCTACTCTACTCTACTGAACTGCTCTGCTCTGCTCTGCTCTACTGTACTGTACTGTACTGTACTGAACTCTACACTACTGAGCTCTTCTGTGCTGCACTTTGATGTTCAAACTTGTGAAACATAGACGGCTATGATTGGTCCGGTCCAGACCAACCAAATATGTTCTTGATTGGGGCCAGAAGCACATTAAAGTAATAGTGTGTAGAATAAAACCCAAATATGTGAAGGAGGATATTGCACATTTCTACCTTTGTGTACCTGGTTAGGATACATCACCATGAAGAGAATGACATTCATATCCATAATTATGCACTTCTGTATAGTACAGACCATGGACCCATGATGAAATTCCGTTCCTGCAATTCCGTTACCGATTGTAAATCCACTTCACTTACTGTAGTTCAATACCAAAATATAATTTTTCAAAGTCAAGGTGTCATGTCATAGCTGACACTCCATTATTTCTGCAGACATCTTTGAATCTTAATTCAGAGCAGATATTTAACATTATGTTACCAAAATCTCCACAGTTCTTCCAGTAACTGTGTTTTAGTCAAATGTGCAGTGTAACGTGTCAAAAGTAGTCCTTGTGCATAGAGTTGTATGGTTTGTTCGACTTTTGAATCAATGTTTTGTGTTTGGCATCCATTTTAAAGTGAAAAATCGAATTCTCAGCGCAATTCCGTTGCCGTGGAATTGCCCGAGAGCAACACTTTTCACAGATTATTTCATATGTTTCATTGCACAACTTTGATTGCCTCTTGTGTTTCCATAAAAAGAGATGTCCATAAACACTATATTGGAAAACACTTCTGGTGTGTATTGGAAAACTCCTCTGGTGTGTATTGGAAAACACTTCTGGTGTGTATTGGAAAACACTTCTGGTGTGTATTGGAAAACTCCTCTGGTGTGTATTGGAAAACACTTCTGGCGTGTATTGGAAAACTCCTCTGGTGTGTATTGGAAAACTCCTCTGGTGAGTATTGGAAAACACTTCTGGTGTGTATTGGAAAACTCCTCTGGTGTGTATTGGAAAACTCCTCTGGTGTGTATTGGAAAACACTTCTGGTGTGTATTGGAAAACACTTCTAGTGTGTATTGGAAAACTCCTCTGGTGTGTATTGGAAAACTCCTCTGGTGTGTATTGGAAAACCCTTCTGGTGTGTATTGGAAAACTCCTCTGGTGTGTATTGGAAAACTCCTCTGGTGTGTATTGGAAAACTCCTCTGGTGTGTATTGGAAAACACTTCTGGTGTGTATTGGAAAACACCTCTGGTGTGTATTGGAAAACACTTCTGGTGTGTATTGGAAAACACTTCTGGTGTGTATTGTCAGTGTGGACATCCTTCATTCTTTCCACCATGAACAGAAGGAATAAATAGAGGTGAATAATATAGTCTTCTCTTCTTCATGATCAACCGACGGCTAGCTTGTCAGAGTAGACAGGACAGAGAGAGAGACCATTGTAAATACAACCCATATTTATGTTTTTTTATTTTCCCTTTTGTACTTTAACTATTTGCACATTGTTATAACATTGTACGTAGCTATAATATGACATTTTAAAAGTCTCTATTCCTTCATTTTTCTTTTGTTAATTTCACTTTTGTTTATTATCTTTTTTCCCCGTGCCAATAAAGCCTTTCGAATTGAATTGAGAGAGAGAGACTCATTCCACTAAAAACACCACATTAACTCCCATAAAAACACACTGCGTGCCACCCGAACCTGCACACAATCACATTACACAGTACATAAAAACACACTGCGTGCCACCCGAACCTCCACACAATCACATTACACAGTACACAACAACACAGTACAATACAATTCCCAATCCAGCACCACATTACAAACATACATCCAACCCCTCCTCTCCTGTTGTACAGACAACCCCCCTGACCCCCCCATACCTCCTGAAACATCTCCACACTGTTAATCATTTTATAGAAATCAAAATCAACCCTAAGGAAGATAGTTTTTATTCTTGTCATAATTTGTTTTGGTCATGTAAATTCCATTACATTTCATGCCAATTAGACCTAATCTTCCTGAAATCAATTAAATGAAATACCCAGAGTTAGAAGGAAAGGGGGGGACTCGACGGCAAAGTGGAGAGAGAGGCAGCATATGACTGGCATTTGTAGATCGTGCTGCTGCAAGGTTGCAAAAACCTCTGGTCCTTTGGTGGCTAATTAAACCGTACGGCTGTTCTTCCCTTGGCAGTAAAGGCAACGTGGCTGCAGCGATATAGAGCCTTTGAAAACATCCCCAGCTTTCATGTGCAGAGCTGATATAGGCCTAGGAGTCTGAATAATATTACCCAGTGAGCATAACCGCGGTCTTGCATTTTGCATTCCAGTCGTCTTCAAAAACATTTGAATTCACTTGGTTGTCGTGAGGAATTGAATTCATTAGACTTGTTGATCATACATGCCAGGCGTCATACTAGAGAATGGGAGGGGTTCAAGAAAAGGATAGAATGTTGTAAAACTCTTTATTCGGTTGTGGACTGGTTCGTCCTGCTGTGCTCCTCTTCTTGGATTGTCCTTGGTCTCTGTGACCAGTAACACACCATCACCACAGCAGTGTGTAGAGCTTCCAGCCAAGTAGTCCTGCAGGACACGTCTCATCAAGAGATTGGTTTAGCAGTCTAACGACTGGCTGTAGCTGTAGTATTAATAATGTAGCTTAACAGAGAGTGCATTGTCAGGCAACTCGGCAAAAAAGCAGGACTTGGTGTCATTAGTCTATGCTTAAGCAATAAGGCCCGGGGGGGTGTGGTATATGGCCAATATACCATGGCTAAAGGCTGTTCTTATGCACTACGGAATGTAGAGTGCCTGGATACAGCTCTTACCCGTGGTATATTGGCCATATACCACAATACCTTATTGATATTATAACTGCTTACCAATGTAATTAGACCAGTAAATAATGTTTTTTGTCATACCCATGGTATACTGTCTGATATACCACAGCTTTCAGCCAAAAAGCATTCAGGGCTCAAATCACCCGTTTTATAGTTATGATTTTATCATTCATACTCTGAATGGATGGTTTAACTCTTTCAGTAAGGATGAGCAACTTACAACTCTCTTTCTCACTCACACTCTGTCTGTTCTCCCTCTCCCCACTTCTCTATCTCTCCCCCCGTCTCTCTTTTTCTCTCCCTCAAGCAGTGCTCAGGGCTACTTCAGTTGAACAGCCTTCCTGAGTCTGCCTCCATCGCCTAGGTAACGCTGCACCAAGTTTCCTCTCTGTCGCTCACCCCCGCAGCCGAGGGTGCTGGGATGTGAGTCTGATCACGAACATAGTCACGGCATCACCGAACAAACCCACCTACACATCCATCCACCTCTCCTCCACCCATGTCCACCACATGACACACTTAGAAAAACACATATACCATTAAGTGACTTACAGTCATGCGTACATACATGTTTTTTTAACTTATCGGTGGTCCGTGGAATCAAACCCCCTATCATGGCGTTGCAAACACTTTGCTCTACCAACTGAGCTACCACTTGACTCTCCATCTAATCCATTCATTCATTAGTTGAAGGTACATTTGTCATTCTCCTGCTAATTAGAGACAAGTGTGTCTAGTCATTACCGTATCTACTGTCCTGTCCACACACGCACATACATGGATGCCACAGGAGGTTGGTGGCACCTTAATTGGGGAGGACGGGCTTGTAGTAATGGCTGGAATGGTATCAAACACATGGGTTCTATGTGTTTGATGCCATTCCATTTGCTCCGAACGCACACTCACGCTCACACACAAACTCTCTCTCTCTCTCTCCTCTCTCCTCTCTCTCTCTGTAAAATACCATATGAAGACCCTCCAAGCCCCCCCAACCAATCTCAGATCCTCAGATGAGTTTAGAGACCAATCCGATACTCAAAGTCAGGAATATCTCTATCTCCAGCATCCTGTCTTTTTCCACCATCATTGTCATGCAGATTGAGGCTTTATAATAGAGATTGTTAGCCTCTCTAGACCCAGTGAGGGATCTCTCCACTGTGTCCTTATCAGCAGGGGCCATTACGCTGATTGCATTGTTACCATTTTTCTGACGGAGGAGAGAGCCAGCAACACAGGAGACTGGAACTGGGGATGGCAAGGGGGAACGGTGGGTCTCCGCTAGAGGTTGTGCCGGGTTAGTTAGGTGGTTGTGGGTGAGGTGAGCAGTCATTGAGGTGTGCAGTCAGGGGTTTAGGGCGAGGAAGTGTGTATTGTTTATGTTACGCTCCTGAGTGTGTGTAGGTACGTATGTTTGTGTGTGTGTGCATTGTGCGTAGGTGTGTATAGGTAGGGGTACATGGTACATGAGTAGGTTCACAGATGTATGTGTGAATCGGGCTGTGTGTGTGTGTGTGTGTGTGTGTATGTACGAGGGGGAGTTATAAGACACGTCAGTTTAATACAGGGAGCTGCAGTTGCCTGGCTACCGGCGGGGGCTGCACTTGTCTCCCACACATACACACACACACACACACTATGCTGCTCCAGTCAATGAGTGCACACACACATACACACACAGTCATACACACACGCACACATACACACACTCCTCCGTCTCTATCTCTGAGTCGAACACACAAGGCTCCTCTCTCTTCACTCGCCGGCTCTGTCTTCGCTGTGACAACATCACCACACCTCAGCTCTGTAAGCTTAGCTAGCTACATTCCCTCTAGCAGAGAACCTTGTCAATCTGTTAGCTAGCTACCTTCGCTCTCAGAGAGCCTTGTCAATCTCTTAGCTAGCTACCTTAGCTCTAACAGAGAGCCTTGTCAATCTGTTAGCTAGATACCTTCGCTGTAACAGAGAGCCTTGTCAATCTGTTAGCTAGCTACCTTCCCTCTAACAGAGAGCCTTGTCAATCTGTAAGCTAGCTACCTTCCCTCTAACAGAGAGCCTTGTTAATCTGTTAGCTAGCTACCTTCCCTCTAACAGAGAGCTTTGTTAATCTTGCTTTGGAGAGACTGGAGGGTGAAGGGATCCTTCTGGAAAATGGACACAGACCATCTGGAGTGGTACACTAAGAACAATGCCGACGTAAAGGTAGGGAAAAGAGGGGAGGAGGAGATACAACGAGGGAAGGAGAGAGAAGGGGAGGAGTCAAGCTGTGTTTTGTTCTATGCGTTTTGCCTATGCGTTTTGTCAATGTGTTTTGTCGATACGTTTTTGTCGATGCGTTTTGTCAATGTACTTTAATGAGGACCAGCCAACCTTTTGATACAGGATGCAGGAACTGTCACCTGTTATAAAGCGAAATGCGCAAGGGTAGACGGCATCCAAAGGTTTAAGAGTAGTGGAACTGGCATGAAAGTTGAGTGTACAACCTTCTGTCAGACAGGACACAATGTGTGCTTTCTGATAGTGTCAAGTCAACTTACCTTGATGTTACTAAAGGCGTCCCACAGGGGTCGATTTTGGGACCTGTCCGCTTGACTATTTATATAAATAATATTGATCTATCTGCAAAAACCGGTAACATTCATCTGTATGCAGATGTCACTGTTATGTACAGACTACTGCCGCTACGGCTGACCAGGTTTTGTTGGAGCAGCAATCTGATTTAGTCTCCTTGCAGAAGGACCTTGTCGATTTAAAATTGGTACTTAATGCCGGAAAAACTAAATGTATGCTGTTTTCTAATTCTCGTAGAAATATTTGAGATGGCTCACACATTTGTGCATTGGGTGGTTCTTTCATCGAGCAGGTTCCCGCCTATAATTATCTGTGCTTTTGGATTGACAGTAATTTGACGTTTAAGAAACGTACGGTGACACCATTTATCGCGATGCAGCAGCCGCTACTCTTAAACCTTTGGATGCCGTCGACCACAGTGCCCTTCACTTTATCACAAGTTACAGTTTTACTACGCGTCACTTCATCCTGTATCGAAAAGTTGGCTTGTCCTCATTAGAGTCGCCTAGATCCCTTCATTACTCCCTTTTTTGCTTACAAAGCCAGCATATTGAGCGACAACCGTCCTGGTATAGGGACACCGGTCCCGTAGAGGTTCCGACCTACCAAACGTACTGTTCAAAATGTCAAATGCGCGACACCGAACCCGTTCACAGGGATGGTTAACTCTCAAGGTTCCACTAGTACTTATCGATCTAAGTAAATCCTCCTTCAGTTTTAGTCCACCCCATTTTTTGGAATAGCCTACAAAACTCACTACATGTACACCTTGACTCTCTGGCGCCTGTAGGGCAATTCAGGACTTCAATGTTGAATGAATCTAATGATAATTGAAACTGTTTGGATTTCATGTTATTAATTGTATTTGTGGCGTTTGAAGCTGCAGTGTTGATTCTGTCATTTGTAGTTTATTTTATTTGTATTGATCATTTTGAATTTGTTGCATTGTTGTCCTCAGGGCACCATGACAAATGAGTCTCTGGTCTCTATGGGTTCCCCTGAATAAACAACAGTTCAAAACAAAGAAAATAGAAGAGAAAGAAATAGACAGAGAGAGAGAGACAGCGAGAGAAAGACAGCGAGAGAGAGAAATGTAAATAGGGGGAATCTGACTGTCTCAAGGCTGTTGCTGTTGCTGTGTGCCTCCTCTGTGTGATACCAACATAAACTCAGCAAAAAAAAGAAACGTCCCCTTTTCAGGACCCTGTCTTTGAAAGATAATTCGTAAAAATCCAAATATCTTCACAGCTCAGACTGTCCGCAAATAGGCTGAGAGGGGCTGGACTGAGGGCTTGTATGCCTGTTGTAAGGCAGGTCCTCACCAGACATCACAGGCAACAACGTCGCCTATGGGCACAAACCCACTGTCACTGGACCAGACAGGACTAGCAAAAAGTGCTCTTCACTGACGAGTCGCGGTTCTGCCTCACCATGGGTGATGGTGGGATTTGAGTTTATTGTCAAAGGAATGAGTGTTACACCGAGGCCTGTACTCTGGAGCGGGATCAATTTGGAGGTGGAGGGTCCGTCATGATATGGGGTGGTGTGTCACAGCATCATCGGACTGAGCTTGTTGTCATTGCAGGCAATCTCAACGCTGTGCGTTACAGGGAAGACATCCTCTTCCCTCATGTGGTACCCTTCCTGCAGGTTCATCCTGACATAACCCTCCAGCATGACAATGCCACCAGCCATACTGCTTGTTCTGTACGTGATTTCCTGCAAGACAGGAATGTCAGTGTTCTGCCATGGTGATGATCTCAATTCCATTGCTCGGAGGGTGAGGGCTAGGGCCATTCCCCCCAGAAATGTCCGGGAACTCGCAGGTGCCTTGGTGGAAGAGTGGGGTAACATCTCACAGCAAGAACTGGCAAATCTGGTGCAGTCCATGAGAAGGAGATGCACTGCAGTACTTAATGCAGCTGGTGGCCACACCAGATACCGACTGTTACTTTTGATTCTGACCCCCCTTTGAACAGAGACACATTATTCAATTTCTGTTAGTCACATGTCTGTGGAACCTGTTCAGTTTATGTCCCAGTTGTTGAATCATACAAATATTTACACATGTTAAGTTTGCTGAAAATAAACACAGTTGACAGTGAGAGTTTGCTGAGTTTACATGCTGGCGTTTTCCCTGATTCATGTACAACATCTCTCGAATCTGTTTGCTTACAAAGTGACTGGCACTCCATGTGAAATGTCAAACTACGTTTCTTATCAGTAAGGCAACTGTCATTTATCATTTAAGGCAACTGTGCTGTTATTGTGAGAATGGTCTATTACAGCTAAATAGTAAGCCATTTTAATGTATTATCGGTTCTGAAATGCAAGACTGATGTACAGTACATGAGAACAGAACATACTTTAGACCTGAATGTATCCCTCAAGCCATGAATAAGAATCACAGATCATTGCCTGTGTGTTGGTGTAGTCCATCTCCTCCTCTTCTCTGTGTGTCGCAGATAAAGATGTCCCAGGTGAAACAGGTGGGCCTGCTGGCTGCCGGGTGCCAGCCCTGGAACAAAGATGTGTGTGCTGCCAGTGAAGACCGGTTCGCTTACTGTGCAACACTTGCTATATATGTCTACCAGGTAATTAGCTTGGCAAACATCGGTGTGTGTGTGTGTGTGCTCGTGCGTGCGTCTCTCTTTGCGTGTGCTCTCTCACTTCTCTGTCGAAAGGACATTCAAAAGAGATGTCTAATCTGCAAGTGATTTCTGTCATTGACGTGTTCCTTATCTATCATTATCTCTGCCACTCCATCTGTTTACATATGCAACACCAATACCAATGTATCTGCACCCAATGCAGTTGGACCACAGATACAATGAGTTCAAGCTTCGAGCCATCATGTCAGAGCACAAGAAGACCATCACGGCCATATCGTGGTGCCCACACAACCCCGAGGTGTTTGCCAGCGCCAGCGCTGACAACCTGCTCATCATCTGGAACGTGGCAGAGCAGAAGATTGTGGCCAGGCTGGATAACACCAAAGGTACTGATAATGAACTATGCCCAGTGGAGGCAGATGTACAGGGGAGTGGGTGGGCCAGAGGTGCGTGTTCAGTAGGGAGAAAACGTTTTGAAACAGAGTGAAACAAGGTGGAGCGGAAAGCTGTGGCCGGACTAGATAACACCAAATGTACTGAACATAGAGACACATGGTCTGTATAACACAAAAGATACTGGTTCTGATCAATCATCAGGATGGAAATGAGGAATGACTGTGGACCAGTGGTTAGGGAGTTTACCTGGGAGTAGGCTCCTCTTTAGACACTACTGATGGGAGACGTGTCACAGAGGCTAGAGAGAGTAGGTTGGGTTGCCTTGGGAGGGTGACTCAGTGTAGTGAAGTGTTTGTGTGCTTAGTAATGTCATTAGGACTGGCTATTGTTGCTGCCACACTGACTCCTATCAGGAGGGAGATGGCTGACGGCTGGGATGTTTGGTGTTATTTGTTTTTCTAGGAGAGAGAGAGTGTGTGTGGGCGGGTGAATGTGTGTGTGTGTGTGTGCGTGTGCGTGTGTGTGTGTGCGTGTGAGTGAGTGAGTGTATCTAATGTGTCTCCAACCCTTGTGAACCATCACCCAGGCATCCCAGCGTCTCTGAGCTGGTGCTGGAACGCAGGTGACGGCGTGGCGTTTGTGTCCCACCGGGGCCCTCTCTATCTGTGGGCCATCGGCGGGCTGGACGCCGGCGTCACCATCCACAAGGAGGCACACAGCTTCCTGTCTGATATCTGTCTGTTCCGCTGGCACCCCGTCAAAAAGGGCAAGGTGGTGTTTGGACACACGGACGGGAGCCTCTCTATCTTCCAGCCAGGTAAGACTGAGGCTGCATCTCAATAGTTTAAAGATAGTCTAGACTGAGGCTGCATCTCAATAGTCTCTAGCTAGTCTAGAATGAGGCGCCATCTCAATAGTTTAAAGATAGTCTAGACTGAGGCTGCATCTCAATAGTCTCTAGCTAGTCTAGACTGAGGCGCCATCTCAATAGTTTAAAGATAGTCTAGACTGGGGCGCCATCTCAATAGTTTAAAGATAGTCTAGACTGAGGCACCACCTCAATAGTCTATAGATGGTCTAGACTGAGGTTGCATCTCAATAGCCTATAGATAGTCTAGACAAAGGCTGCATCTCAATAGTCTAAGGATAGTCAATCAATCAGTCAAATTTATTTATAAAGCCCTTCTTACATCAGCTGATGTCACAAAGTGCTGTACAGAAACCCAGCCTAAAACCCCAAACAGCAAGCAATGCAGGTGTAGAAGCACGGTGGCTAGGAAAAACTCCCTAGAAAGGCCAGAACCTAGGAAGAAACCTAGAGAGGAACCAGGCTATGAGGGGTGGCCAGTCCTCTTCTGGCTGTGCCGGGTGGAGATTATAACAGAACATGGCCAAGATGTTCAAATGTTCATAGATGATCAGCAGGGTCAAATAATAATAATCACAGTGGTTGTTGAGGGTGCAACAGGTTAGCACCTCAGGAGTGAATGTCAGTTGGCTTTTCATAGCCGATCATTCATAGTATCTCTACCGCTCCTGCTGTCTCTAGAGAGTTGAAAACAGCAGGTCTGGGACAGGTAGCACATCCGGTGAACAGGTCAGGGTTCCATAGCTGCAGGCAGAACAGTTGAAACTGGAGTAGCAGCACGGTCAGGTGGACTGGGGACAGCAAGGAGTCATCAGGCCAGGTAGTCCTGAGGCATGGTCCTAGGGCTCAGGTCCTTTGAGAGAAAGAAAGAAAGAAAGAAAGAAAGAAAGGAGACAGAGATAATTAGAGAGAGCATACGTAAATTGACACAGGACACCAGATAAGACAGGAGAAATACTCCAGGCTGAGACAGGAGGGGTCGGGAGACACTATGGCCCGGTCTGACGATACCCCCGGACAGGGCCAAACAGGCAGGATATAACCCCACCCACTTTGCCAAAGCATAGCCCCCACACCACTAGAGGGATATCTTCAACCACCAACTTACCATCCTGAGACAAGGCCGAGTATAGCCCACAAACATCTCCATCATGGCACAACCGAAATGGTAGCCAACCCGGACAGGAAGATAACATTAGTGACTCAACCCACTCTAAGTGACGCACCCCTCCTAGGGACGGCATGGAAGAGCACCAGTAAGCCAGTGACTCAGCCCCTGTAATAGGGTTAGAGGCAGAGAATCCCAGTGGAGAGAGGGGAACCATCCAGGCAGAGACAGCAAGGGTGATTCGTTGCTCCAGTGCCTTTCCGTTCACCTTCTCACTCCTGGGCCAGACTACATTCAATCATATGACCTACTGAAGAGATGAGTCTTCAATAAAGACTTAAAGGTTGAGACCGAGTCTGCGTCTCTCACATGGGTAGGCAGACCATTCCATAAAAATTGAGCTCTATAGGAGAAAGCCCTGCCTCCAGCTGTTTGCTTAGACATTTTAGGGACAGTAAGGAGGCCTGCGTCTGTGACCGTAGCGTACGTGTATGTATGTACGGCAGGACAAAATCGGAAAGATAGGTAGGAGCAAGCCCATGTAATGCTTTGTAGGTTAGCATTAAAACCTTGAAATCAGCCCTTGCCTTAACAGGAAGCCAGTATAGAGAGGCTAGCACTGGAGTAATTTGATCACATATTTTTGGTTCTAGTCAAGATTCTAGCAGCCGTGTTAACTGAAGTGTATTTAGTGCTTTATCCGGGTAGCCGCAAAATATAGCATTGTAGTAGTCTAACCTAGAAGTGACAAAAGCATTTTTCTGCATAATTGTTCGACAGAAAGTTTCTGATTTTTGCAATGTTACGTAGATGGAAAAAAGCTGGAAAAGTCTTGATATGTTCTTCAAAAGAGAGATCAGGGTCCAGAGTAATGCCGAGGTTCTTCACAGTTTTATTTGCGCCGACTGTACAAGCATCAAGATTAATTGTCAGATTCAACAGAAGATCTCTTTGTTTCTTGGGACCTAGAACAAGCATATATGTTTTGTCCGAGTTTAAAAGTAGAACATTTGCAGCCATCCACTTCCTTATATCTGAAACACAGGTTTCCAGGGAAGACAATTTTGGGGCTTCACCATGTTTCATCGAAATGTACAGCTGTGTGTCATCTGCATAGTAGTGAAAGTTAACATTATGTTTCCCGAATGACATCACCAAGAGGTAAATTATATAGTGAAAACAATAGTGATCCCAAAACGGAGCCTTGAGGAACACCGGAATTTACAGTTGATTTGTCAGAGGACAAACCATCCACAGAGACAAACTGATATTTTTCTGACAGATAAGATCTACACCAGGCCAGAACTTGTCCGTGTAGACCAATTTGGGTTTCCAATCTCTCCAAAAGAATGTGGTGATCGATGGTATCAAAAGCAGCACTAAGGTCTAGGAGCACGAGGACAGATAGGTAGCCTAGTGGGCGGGGCAGGGCGGCAGGTAGCCCAGTGGTTAGAGTGTTGGATTAGTGATGGAAAGGTTGCAAGATCGAATCCCCAAGCTGACTAAGAAAAACATCTGTCGTTCTGCCCCTGAACAGGCAGTTAACCCACTTTTCCTAGGCCGTCATTGAAAATAAGAATTTGTTCTTAACTGACTTGCCAAGTTAAATAAAGGTAAAATAAAAAGATGCAGAGCCTCGGTCTGACGCCATTAAAAGTTAATTTACCACCTTCACAAGTGCAGTCTCATTGCTATGATGGGGTCTAAAACCAGACTGAAGCGTTTCATATACATTGTTTGACTTCAGGAAGGCAGTGAGCTTCCTGAACAGCTTTTTCTAAAATTCGAGATTCGATATAGGCCGATAGTTTTTTATATTTTCAAGGTTTGGCTTTTTCAAGAGAGGCTTTATTACTGCCACTTTTAGTGAGTTTGGTACACATCCGTACCATCCATACTCAGTACACATTCGTACTCACAATACACATCCTTACTGAGTACACATCCTTACTCAGTCTAGATTGAGGCTATCTCAATAGACTATAGACATTCTAGACTGTGGCTGCATCTCAATTGGGCTGGGCAAGAACCGGGCATGCGCTTCCCTATTACAATTATTGCAAGTACAGATGTAGGATCTTAATTTGAGCCAGTTTGCTACAGCAGGAAAATAATCCTGCAGCAACAGGAAATGTGAATTATTATGTGGATTATAATTCATGGATATATTTTGTAGAGGTTGATACATTTTTTGTTAGGGCAAATCAAGACTGACATTTTGAAGTGAAAATGACATACTATAGAAGCCTTTTAAAACCTTGAACACAATACAAGTTTGCATTTCCTGCTGTGCAGGAAAATTCTCAGTAACAAAAGAGTTACTTCGAAATAGCTGCTATCAGTAGAATCAGTTCCAGGAAGAAAAAACACAACCTTTAAATATGTATTTGTTGACTGTTTCTTCCACAGAGAACCTTTATTTGGTACCTCCAGGTATTTCATTAGGGGCTGGGGTGACTTCATTTAGTCAGTTGATGCAGCAGGTCTCCTCTCCTGTCCTAGGATCTAAAAACCAGAAGCACGTGTTGCGCCCGGAGTCTTTAGAGGGGACGGACGAGGAGGACCCGGTCACAGCGTTGGAGTGGGATCCCTTGTCTACAGACTACCTCCTAGTGGCCAACCAGCATAATGGCATCAGAATGGTCGACTCAGAGGGGCTCACCTGTGTCACTACTTTCAGCTTCCCCAGTTCAGCTGCCTCTGTACAGTGTCTGGCCTGGGTTCCCAGTGCACCCGGCATGTTCATCACTGGAGGTAAGGACATATTGGGGTAGGGTTTACGGGTAGGGTACAATGGGTTAGGGTGCAGGTGGGAGGGGAAAGCTGGGTCCCCAGTGCCCCCGGCCTGTTCATCACTAGAGGTAAAGACATAGGGTGCTGGGGGTTACGGTAAGGTCACAGCCCTGGGTTTGTTCTTTACACGAGGTAGGGTATGTTTATCAGTGTAGGTAGCTAGAGGTCAGGTGTGTAAGGCTCAGGCCTTTAGAACTGTCAATACCACTGTTCCAACGTGTTCCTTCTGTTCCCAGATTCTCAAGTCGGTGTGTTGAGGATATGGAACGTGTCCAGATCTACACCGCTGGACAACTTTAAACTGAAGAAGACTGGCTTCCATGCTTTACATGTGTTAAACTCTCCCCCAGCCAAGAAATGTAAGCATCTGACACACACACACATTAGCTCTGATAATCCACAGATTAGGGTAGAATCCACAGTCTGCAGCACACTCTTAGAAATAAAGGTGCTATCTACAGCTGTCCCAATAGGAGGACCCTTTGAAGACACCCTTTTTGGTTCGAGGTAAAACCATTTTGTTTCAAGGCATAATCCTTTTGGGTTCCATGTACAACCCTTTCCACAGAGAGTTGTATATGGAACCCAATAGGGTTCTACCTAGGGTTACACTATAGGGACAGCGGAAGAACCCTTTTGGATCCCAAAAGGGTAACTTCAGGGTTTTGGATATGAATGACTGATCTTGTGAAATAAGATTGCAATATCTCTTGGAAAAACTGTAACTTTTCTATAGCATAGTATGTTCTTTCCCCATTCTTGCTATCACCTGACCCCTCCTGGCCCCGCCATTATTTGCCTCTTACCCTCTTTTCAGCCTTGAGCTCCATCTCCCCGACAAAGAGCCACTACACATCATCCACCAGTGAGGCTGTTCCTCCTCCTACTCTATCCCAGAACCAGGCCTTCTCCCTCCCCCCGGGCCACGCTGTTTGCTGCTTCATGGATGGAGGGGTGGGGCTCTACGACATGGGAGCCAAGAAGTGGGACTTCCTACGAGACCTGGTGAGGGAGGGAGGGAAGAGATTGGGGGGGTGAAAAGAAGGGAGGACAAGGGGTAGCAAGGGAGGTAGGGAAATTGGGATGATGCTAAGGGCGTTCTTTCATTTCTTGTTTGTGTCTGCATTTCTGTTGTACATAACTCCCAATCCAGTTCATGTTGAAGCAGACCTGACCATGAAACAATATGTTGTTTTCAGGGTCATGTTGAGACCATATTTGACTGTAAGTTCAAGCCAGACGACCCCAACCTGTTGGCGACAGCCTCGTTCGACGGGACCATTAAGGTGTGGGACATCAACACCCTCACAGCGGTTTATACGTCTCCTGGCAACGAGGGTGTGGTCTACTCTCTGTCCTGGGCTCCTGGTAAGACATGGGGAGAGAACATACACAGACCATAAAACTTTGGGTGTTTCTCAATATGCATTGTACCATTGTTCCACACTCTCGTGCTCCGAGTGCATTCTCCGAGGTCGAGAGTGTGGAGAATGCATAAAACATGACATTTGAGAAGCACCCCCCTACTGTACTACCTCACGCTGCACCTCCCCATTCAGTGAACCTTCTTCCAGCCAGGACAATGGCAACAATAGAGACGAAACAAGATATACACAAAGCAAATGTTTTACTTCATAACTATCAGCTAGCTATATGTAACTCGTAATAATCTAGCTAACCAGACAGTTTAACAGGCAAAAAGGACCTAAATCTAATGTTATGCAAGGTTGATGTCAATTCTTCATCGGTAGCTCGCTACCAATTCTCCGTGGCTATCTAGCTAGCTAACAGTAGTAACTAACAAGTCCCCCTATTGAATCACTAGTCTTGCTATCTCTGCACAGTACAGTGGATATTGTAGGCAGGTAAACATGCCAAAAAATAACACAGTATGCATTTCTTAATATATCAAGAAAAAAACATTGTAGTCAGTTTATTTTTTCTCGCTTCAGCTCAAATAATGCCCGTTGATTTCAAGAATTTAGCGTGTTTTTTTTTTACATGGTTGCTTCATATTTCTGTGCACACTTTCCATTGAAGCTTGCGTCTATGCATTAATAATGATTTACTGAATATAAATTAAGAAGTAAACTTTATGCACTTTTTTATGATTCAAACCAGTTATGAAACATGTTTCGCTTTCTTGCGTTCGTTCATTTGGATGTCGTAAATATGTCTCTTGTTATCTTCGTGTGTGTTCTTCGAAAGGAGACCTGAACTGCATAGCCGGAGCCACGTCCCGGAACGGTGCATTCATCTGGGATGTGAAGAAAGGCAAGATGATCACACGATTCAATGAGGTACGTCAACAACACTGACGAAAAACACGACAGTCATAAGGGCTTTTCACACTACTGAGCCGAACCGAGCTAAACCAAACCAAGCTGTACTGAGCTAGCCTGGTTACGCATCCACTAGCCAGCACAGTTTTGTTCGGCTCGGCATGATAGTGTGAAAAGGTTATTAGAGTGATCTATCAATAATCTCTTTAGTTTATCAATATTTATTTTGACGTCTTAGACTTTTTGTTCCCTTGTGTACTCAACAGCATGGGAATAATGGTATCTTCTGTATCGCATGGAGCCATAAGGACTCTAAAAGAATAGCCACATGTAGTGGCGACGGCTTTTGCATCATTAGGACCATCGACGGCAGGGTCTTACACAAGTACAAGCACCCTGCTGCTGTGTTTGGTTGTGACTGGAGCCAGAATAACAAGTAAGAGTCCACTTGTGTAGTTCACCTTCATTACTGTATAACAGGTATACTGGAAGATACAGTAAGTTACCTATATTCTACTAGATCTATCCTTTCTCTCGCTCTCTTTTTCCTTCCTTCCTTCCTTCTGTCTGTCTGTCTCTTTCTCTCTTTCACTCTTTTTTTCTTTCTCTCTCTCTCTCCATTCCCAGAGACATGATAGCCACGGGCTGTGAGGATAAAAACGTGCGTGTGTACTACCTGGCCACCAGTTCTGACCAGCCACTCAAGGTGTTCACGGGTCACCTGGCCAAGGTGTTCCACGTGCGCTGGTCTCCTCTCCGAGAGGGTATTCTCTGCAGTGGCTCAGATGACGGGTACACGCAGCACATTAATACATTATTCATATATGTTCTTTCACTGAGTCTCACAGCACATTGCATTAGGGTCATTTATCACATCCACCAATGTGTAACAGTACCTGAATAATGCATGGCAAACACTTTGTCCAGATACTGATACACAGGTAGTTATTTGATATGCTATCATTATCAATACAGATGCCATTGGTTTGAGTAGTCACTCTATTATGTATATGGGAGTCTGTATATAACCCCTCCCTCCCTCCTTCTCCAGGACTGTGCGTATCTGGGATTATACCCAGGATGCCTGTATCAACGTGCTGAGTGGTCACACGGCGCCGGTCCGAGGCCTGATGTGGAACACGGAGGTGCCCTACCTGCTGACCAGTGGCAGCTGGGACTACACCATTAAAGTCTGGGACACCAGGGACGGAACCTGCCTGGACACCTGCTACGACCACGGCGCTGATGTTTATGGTACCTCAGTAATGAATCAGGAACACCACACTGCAGCCATCATCAAATAGACTCAGCCACGGGCCCAGGATCATTTCTAGACTGCAAACTGACCAGAAGCCCAAACATATCATATTTGACTAAAACATTATCATCTCAAACCATGCTTGTGTTTGCATACAATCACATAGACCTGAACTGTGTGGGAGGGGGGATTGTTAACAAAACTTTGGGGGCCAAATAAAATAATCTGCGGACCACCAGTTGGGGAAACCTGCTATGCTTTACAGAGGCCAATGAATGTGAAATGAAATGTAAGGTACTGTTTCTACACTGACACTGTGTAACCTGATCTGATTCCTCCAGGCCTGACTTGCCACCCCAGCCGTCCGTTCACCATGGCCTCATGTTCCCGGGACTCTACGGTCAGGTTGTGGTCCCTCACTCCGCTCATCGCTTCGCTCCTGGTCAACGTCCTGGCTGACCACAGCTGGGATGACATCATCGGCAACACGGGTCAGTCAGATGTTACGATACTGAAGAAATGTGTTGTGTAGAACATGTACAGTGGAGGGTAAGACACGTAAACACCCTTATTTTGTGCCAGCGTTTACCCACCTTTCGCTGAAAAAATGCATTGAAAATATAGGGAGCGTAACTTTACTCACCAGGGAACTGCGGTTAGCGTGTGCCTGTCAATTTTTTTTTTACCTCTACATCACTGGCCATGTAGAATAAGGAATCGTGTTAGTTCTATGTGCTACATTTCTATCTGTATACACTCCAGGATTAGGGATTCATCAGTAAATCACTCTCCCATCAGTCACTATGACTATATTGTTACAGAAGTGTTGATTACTCATGACATCAATATGTTGATTGCTCATAACTCTGTCTCCACCGTGAGAGAGTGATACCGCAAATAGTTATCCGTTCAAACACGACATAGCCTCACAAGAACCATTATTCTGAATGACATCATGGTAGAGTACTATATCCCCTCCTCTCCTCCAGATAGGGCCATGGTACCTGGTGCTACCCCTCTGCTCTGTGGGAAGGTGTCCAGAGACATCAAGCAGGAGCTGGATAAACTCTCCAGTGAAGTGCGGGTGAAGAAACTCAGGTGGTTCTCCGAATGTTTCTCTGTGAGTATATTTACTTGCAATTTTCCTTAAATGAATAGCACTCTATTTACGGTCATTTAGTTATTCCATTCCCGTAGTCCAGACACATGGTTTTAATCTGATGGTTTGATGGAAGTATAGTCGTTTGTTCCTTGGTATAGTCTTACATCATCAGGTATCAAATAACCTATGGATAAATCTCTAAGTTAGTACTCCTATTTGGTAGTAATATTAGCACATATTACTGGAATCACCATGTATTATGTACTGTACTTGACATACTACCTACTCTTATGAAGTGCTTAGGAATACTTTTTCTATGTTATTTCCTCCAGCCACCAGGGGGGAGTCATAACCTGTGGGACCTGGTGTCAGTGATCAACGGGCAGGATGACAGTCTGCTTCCCCAGAGCTACGGCAAGGGCATCATGCACATGAAACACTTGGTCCGCTTCAAAACCGTAAGTCGACCACTGACTGACTGACTGACTGTCTCATCTCACACATGGTCCAGTCCCTTCAGATCTGCAAACATCCAAGGGTTTAGGGCCGAAGGAAAGGGGGATGGAGTGATTTTGGACCAAGCGTATGAGTCGTATTTCTAAGGGGTTCGTTTTTCTAAAGAACATCAAACGTTTCACGACTATTCACTTCCAGTACACATTTCAATGTGTCTGTTCTGTAGTCTGAGGCCCAGGAATTGACCATAGTGAAGATGTCTAAGTTCGGCGGGGGGATCGGGGCTCCCAGTAAAGAGGAGAGACTGAGAGACGCAGCAGAGATCCATCTGAGACTGGGGCAGATCCAGAGATACTGTGAACTCATGGTGGAGCTGGGAGAGGTAATGGACGGATTCATTATAGGCCCTAGGCTACACTCTTAGAAGAAGAAAAAAGGTTCCAAAAGGGTTCTGCGGCTGTCCCCATAGGTAGAACCCTTTTTGCTTCCAGGTAGAACCCTTTTTGGTTCCTGGTAGAACTCTTTTGGGTTCCGTGTAGAAGGGTTTTACCTGGAACCGAAAGGGGTTATTCAAAGGGTTCTCATATAGGGACAGCCTTAAAACCATTTTTGGTAGTAGATAGAACCTTTTTTCTAAGAGTGTAGAACAACTATGGGTGTATCAGGAACAATACATGGACTCATACGGCATTACAGTATGTCCCTCATTAAAGGGTGTCAAATTAACAATCACAGCATTAATTGCTGTACATAATGATGATGTCTGTCATGTGTTCTGTATTTGTCAGTGGGACAAGGCATTGTCAGTTGCCCCTGGTGTATCTATAAAGTATTGGAAGAAACTCATGCAACGGTATGTTTTGAGTTAGTTTGTCAATTCAAGAGGCATGTAATGGTTACGTGTACATTTGAGCCATTTAGCAGACGCTCTTATCCAGAGCGACTTACAATTAGAACCACAACAGTGGTTGTTGACTTCCTTCCTCAATGCATGTGTCCTCGTAGAAGAGCCGACCAGCTGATGCAGGAAGAAAACCACGATGTCATCCCGTACTGCATCGCCACGGGAGACGTGAGGAAGCTGGTCAACTTCTTTACTGCCAGGGGTCAACTGAACGAGGCGCTGCTAGTGGCTCAGGTATGACAACATTGGCATCCTATGATTAATTGTATAGTTAGAAAACAAAGTAACATAATGTAAAACATGTATTGGTTCCAATCGGAACCCCTGTTCTCTAAAGGAGAGAACAACATACCACCATGTTAATTGGCTTATCTGGATTGATGAAGGTTCATTCAGCCAAATTGCTGTCGTACGTCATACCTTTGTTGTTGTTCTTGTACAGGGCGCTTGTGAAGGCAACATCCACGTGCCTCAGACCGCCGTAATCAACCATACAACCACTACAAACAGCGACGACATACAGGCATATAACGGGTGTGTCCTTTTCACATGAAAATACACCATTTTGCCTAATGTTGGTGTGTTCCACAGCATACGTAATCACCATCCTGTCCATGGTGCATTGCATCCATACTGGGCAACTGAATATCCCCTGATGACCCCAGGCTTGTGAGGGTGAAGTGTAATCTCTGTTGTTCCAGGCTACTGCACTGTGTATGTAAGGAGCTAGCGGAGTGGTATTTCCAAGATGGCCGTGCTGTGCTGGCGGCCTGCTGTCACCTGGCTGTGGACAACACTGAGGTAAACACACAGACAGGACATGATGGCATCAAAGGTTACGTATATGATCCTCTCTGTATGTTCTCTTGTAATACACACACAACATTCACTGTTGCGTATGCTAGTTGTGCACCTGAAACCTAAAGCTGGTCATGAGCTACCCTCCTGCAGGGTTTTGTTCCAACCCTACTCCCAATACACCCAGTTCTACTAATCAGCAGCTCCTCAAGGCCCTTGATTTGCTGAATCAGGTGTTTATATGTAGGGCTGGAGCAAAAACCTACAGAGCACTAATGCCTATGAATGTGAACATAAATGTGCATATTTAGTAGATGCATAACTTATCATGTTGTTGTGTGTCCCCCACAGCTAGCCATGGCCAGTCTGATCCGGGGTAATGAGCTGGAGCTGGCTGTGTGTGTAGGGCTGGTGTTGGGAGAATCAGCCAATCAGGCCACTCACTATGTCCTGGAGCTACTAGCCAGGAAGTACATGACCACACCCACCTCGTAAGAGCCAATTACAACTCTCCATGAGAGGGCTAATGAACATGACAGGCTAGATTATATATATATTCTCCATATGATTGTGAATATACAGAGTGCATTTGTTTATCCATTTTCTCATTTCTTGTAGCTTTCCATCAGTTGGAAGCAGGTATTACACATGTTTCATGTATCATAACCCTATGTTTACTGCGATAAAGGATTTTACTTTATTCTGGATTGATTTTGTTCCATCCGGTTGTACCTGGTCTTGTACAGTACCTTACCTCATTCCTAAAGACTGCTTAGGTTTTCAAAGGGATGTGTGGATGTGTCCTCTGCAATCCAACAACTGGACTGATGTCACCACTCTTCTCCTTCCCAGGGACCTGGCGGCTGACCTTCTCCAGATGATCCCAGACAACGATGTCCTGCTGGCCAAGCTGTGTGCCTTCTACCCTGGGAGCTCCTCGGAGATAGACCAAATCCATGAAAAAGTTGGTGCTGAATTTCATTCTCTATTGAGCATCCGTTTTAGTCCAAATTGGGTCCGGGAAACCTGTCCTAATTGTTTGAACAGAAAAACATAGAAGTAGACCTATTGACAATATGACATGAAAATGTCAACAACAACATTGAAGCATAAAATGGATGTTAACAATTGGTGTTGTTGTTTCAGTGTGGTCTTCCCAGTCTGGAGAAGTGTCAGGCGTTAGCTGAGTCTGCTGTCAGCGAGGGAGACATCTTCAACGCTGTCAAGTACTATCTAATGAGTCCAGAACCCGAGGCAGCCCTGCTTGTTGGCATCGCCCACGTCAAAGAACAGCTGAGTGATTCTGACTGGACCGTAGACTCTGTCCATCCTATCCTGGACCTTCTGGGTTACATTAGAACGGACCGGCTCATACTTGCCAAGTTCACTGAGTAAGTGAACGGGAATCAGAATGTGTGAGACAATGTAACCTGGGTCTCGGCAGGTACCCTAGTGGTTAAGAGTGTTGGGCCAGTAACCCGAAAGGTTTATGGTTCGAATTCCTGAGCTGACTAGGTGAAAAATCTGTCAATGGGCCCTTGAGCACTGCACTTAACCCTCATTGCTCCTGTAAGACACTCTGGATAAGAACATCTGCTGCTATAGATTGGTCCTCAGCCCTCTCACCTTGGATGTTCTTTCTGTGTTATAGAGCTCGAAGTGAGCTGCTCATCCTATCTGGCTACATCGGTGCACTGTTGGCCATCAGAAGACAATACTCCAGCATTGTTCCTGCACTTTACGAGTACACCAGGTAAGATGCAAAAAAACACACAGTATGGAGCACTTTCTAAATGTCTGTGTTGAACCGACATCACCTAATGCTTTAACGTTGAATTTAAAAAGCCCTATCTCTGACCTCTCACCTTCCTCCCCAGTCAGTTGATGAAGAGGAGAGAGGTGTCTGTTCCCTTACAGATAGAGCAACTCTCTGTAGAGCTGGAGGCATGGATGGCCTGCACACAGTCTCTCATCAAGTGAGTGGAAGAATTGTCTTATCAATCCATGACACTGATATACTCTACTCTGGCCCGTACGTTAGTCATCACATCCAAGTATTGGACTAGCAAGACAGTTTGAGGTTCAAAGTCTGACATTAAAACACACCGGTGTTTACCTGTCTGAATCGTTTGATTCTGTCTCCATGCCACCCAGCTCCAGGGGTCCTGATGAGGCTCCTTACACCCCTCCGTCAGAGGCCCAGAAGGCAGAACACGCCCATCTGCTAGACAGACTCCAGGAGGAGCCACTCAGGGGCCTGGAGGGGCCCGACTATGTCACAGGCTCCAACCTGCCCAGCCACTCTGATGTACAGGTCTCCTGCTTTACCGGACTCAGGATCCAGGTCAGCCTCAAACAATCAACCAATTAATAATAATAAATCAATCAAAGTGTATTCAGAAAAATACGTTGGTCACAAAGGGACAGTTTGGAGGACACAGAATTTGGTTAGAGACTAGGCTTAATCTGGGTCAGGGAAACAAAGGGCTCAGCAGCAACCCAGAAACCGCCATGCTTTCTAACCCCTTATAAAGAGGACCGTGCTATAAATAACCCATAAGTGGTTACTATTTGTAGTCCCCTAGTGGTGGGTAATCACTATGTGGGTGGTAATCAGTAAATTGCTGCTCAAACTGTATCCACAGCGACGATTTGAAGTGCCTTTCTGCTTCAAATGTGTCTCAGTCACTTCCTCTGGTGATTCAAGGGGAGAAAGATGACGTTACTTTCAACCTTTAAACTGTTTTGCAGGCCGTGGTGATGTTAAGGTCAATGATAGAAGAATAAAAGTAGTGCTGTGTTTTTCCTTTCTTCACACAGGGCCCTGTGTTTTTCCTTGAGGACGGTAAATCGGCCATATCATTGAACGACGCCCTTATGTGGGCCAAAGTGAACCCTTTCTCACCTCTGGGGACGGGTGTCCGTCTCAACCCCTTCTAAGAGCCAGCCTAGCCAATGAGGATGGGCTACAGGACTAATAGCATTTGACTGGTCAGCCTCCGAGGCCAAGGTCACATGACGGTAAAACGTCGACGTCAGGACCGACACCTGCTCTTCCTGAGAGAAAGAAGGAAAAGGGATGGACGTTCCAGAACGAAAGAAGAGAGCTGGAAGGATGCTTAAAATGAGTTTTCTCCACTATGTGCTTTTTTACAATGTGTGCACCACAAGTCATCCAGTCAACAGTGTTACAGCTTCTCATAGAAAACGTGTTGCCGTACTTAGACACTGACAAAGAGGGTTCGCATGGTTGAAACGGGTTATAGTGTTTCTATGTAGGAGCGAGACCATTGTAGTTCGGCTGTCTTGTTTTAGACACACCGTCACGTGCACATCAGTACACAGACAGACAAGTCGGCGAGCTATGTGATTCTTATTATGCTCATGGTCATAGCACCAGCATCATTTGACTGATGAATACCATATTTGTGTTGTATTGCTGTTGGTTTAACGTTGCGCAATGTTGCATCATCATTTCTGTTTGTTACAGAAATTAGCCCGCACACATACATGTACAAGAGCAAAGCGTATGATGATGTAGGCTTACAGTGGTAGTTGATCGAAAGCAAACAAATACAGAGAAACGTACCTGTTAGCCTTTTATTTAGCTTAGCATCAATCAATCAAATAATTGATGTAGGACTTGATTGCTTTCGCATTAAAACAGCTTAGCAGCATCGTGTCTGTGCAGTACTGTGTTTGACTGTGAATGTATAAGACTTCTGCTGGACCCAAAAAAATAATGTGGACCTGTAAAGTTGTCAATTTAAAACCTCTTTGGGCTACGCGTCCCACTAGTGACAACTTCCGGTGAAACTGGAGGGTGCGCAACTCAAATAAATAATCATAATACTTATGGATATTAAACATTTAGGTACATACAAGTGTCTTATCGGTTGAAAGCTTAAATTCTTGTTGATCTCACTGCTGTCTGATTTCCAGTAGCCATTACAGTGGAAACATGCCATGCGATTGTTTGAGGACGGCGCCCAACTTCAAAATATTTTTCCACCGGCACAGGTTTCATTAACTCGCAAATAGCGATTAAATATTCACTTACTTTTGAAAATCTTCCTCTGATTTGTCATCCAAAGGGTCTCAGCTACAACATGTAGTGTCGTTTTGTTAGATAAAATCCTTCTTTATATCCCAAAAAGTCTGTTTAGTTGGTGCCATCGATTTGAGTAATCCACTCGTTCAACATGCAGAGAAAGGAATCTAAAAATCTACCACTAAACTTTGTTAAAACAAGTCAAAATATGTTTCTATTGACTCCTCAGATACCCTAAAATGTAATCAAACCATAATATTTAATACGGAAAGAAGTATGTTCAATAGGAAAATTATATTAGCAGGTCCGTCTTGTCTTCATTGCGCGCGCATACACAAATTTCCAATAGTGTGTCCTTGTACTAAAACTCAGTATTCTTACTCGTTTTGGAAAAAACAAGCCTGAAACCTTGAACATAGAGTTCTGACACCCTGTGGAAGCCATAGGAATTGCATACTGGGAGCTAGATTTCATTATTGAACAACAGGCAGTTTACTTTGGGCACGTCAGTAAGGTGGAAATTGGGAAAAAGGACCCTAGCCCTAACTTATTTTAACTTGTGAATAGGTTCTTGTATTGTACATAAGACTGTAATTCCTATTGAGTTGCGCAGTACTATTTCAAGGATCACAGTTGCTAGCTAGAAGGGTAGGTAGTTGATACTGTACACGGCTAGGGACTTACAAGTGTAATAGCTGTTACGATACTGGATCCATAGAATTAAAACTCCTATTCTATGGTGGGGTCGACGCTTTAGAATGTCTCATCAGCGTTACCTCGTCATAATCATTCGTAGCCATCACCTGACTGCAGAATTTGTAGTGATTTCATAATGATGACAAGCTTCTGTATGCAAGTCATTATTACCATCACAATTTGGCGGACAGGGTGACAACCTGCTAAAACTAGCTAGCTTATATGTTAAACAGAAAGCTGTGATTAAAAAGGCAATATTTGAGAATCATTTTGCTTTTGAAACACAGACTTGAATAAATAGGCTAATTAATTATTTAAAAAATGTAATACCTGAAGGTTGTGCCTTAAGAAAGTAGAAAACTATTTATCACCGCAACATACAGTATATTGGTAAGTAGGGATCACAGTTAATGTAAAGAGAAGAGGTTCTTCCTTCTGCTTAATGAATCAAACATTTATTCACATAATTTATACAAGTGCTGTAATTTTTTTTTTACTAATGTATTGATATTAGTTTTCCACCTATACTTCAATTATCTTCAAATGCATTTGTTTTTATTTATTTATCTATTTATATATTGATTATGTTTTACTTAGACATATGTACAGTTTGTTTGTACTGCCCTTGCAGTTTATAAAATGTGTTCATGAAAATATCAAAATGTTAGTTTTGTAACATAAAGACGATACCAATGTAAACATGTAAAATTTGTAAGCAGGATATAGCAGGATATAGCAGGATATAGCAGGATATAGCAGGATATAGCAGGATATAGCAGGATATAGCAGGATATAGCAGGATATAGCAGGATATAGCAGGATATAGTGTTGATGGAAAAATGTGAAGGTGAAGGATCTTCTAAATGGATTGAGAAAATTGCTCCAGAGCACCATCTAGTATTGTAGAAAAAAAATTAAAAAGTCTACCAACAAAAAAAACAACTGAACTAAACCACAGCCGAAAAATGCCAGAAGTATAATCTCCAAGACAACCACATCATGAAATAAAATTCTTATTTATTAGAGTGAAACGGGTGAGAGGTATGTGAAATGAATTTTGGCAAAATACTATACATTTTTCAGTGAGTTATACATATACAGGTCACGTTAATATATATATATATAATATATATATATTAGTTGGCTAATGTTATAAGACAATAATTGAAATACAATATTATTCACATCATAAGAGCCTCATATAGGACAGACACAATCAGAGTATCATGGGTACAATTTTGAATATTTTTTACTTTTTCCAGAGTCAATGAATCTTTAATGTACACATCTCAATGTGTAATGAATGAGCTGCATATATCTGTCGTTTGGATAAGACGTTAAATGTGTGTGGTCTGTGGTCACTAAAGATCCCATGGCACTTATCATAAGGGTAGGGGTGTTAACCCCGGTGTCCTGGCTAGATTCCCAATCTGTCCCTCATACCATCACAGTCACCTAATCATCCCCAGCTTTCAATTGGCTCATTCATCCCCCCTCCTCTCCCCTATAACTATTCCCCAGGTCATTGCTATAAATGAGAATGTGTTCTCACTCAACTTACCAGGTAAAATAAAATAAATAAATAAAAAATATATGCTACCAATGATGCAAACAAGATAACATCGTACATTAAGGTACATGATGGTATCTTGTTTGCATCATTGATAGCATAAAGGCAGCTCATTCAAACAAGATGACAGAACATGAATTGTGTACATTAAAGTACATTATGTTATACATTACATTAAACATGCAATGGCCCCTTTCATTATTTGGGTCAATGAATATTAGGCAGTTAAACGTATGGCGTGGACAGGAATATTGGACACAAAACCAAAGTGACATGCAAGGTGATCAATTTGACTTCGATAGTATTTGTGCAGAAAAACATGATTTACACCAGTACATTTCTTTACAGGCAACTTTCTGACAAGTTGGGATCACAACGATCACTGCAGTGGGGGTGTCATTTGAACTGATAACACAGTATTATACACTGTTAATATTTAGTTCTTTTGAACATTCAAACTCATGTTTTGGTCAATGTAACAGAATATACATATTTACATGACCTTGTACGTAGGTGCCTCAGAGAAACAGTGAAAACAGATGTCAGTGAATGGGAGGGTTTCTGTGCATTTGAGATTCTGTTTTTTTAAATATTTTTTTAAAAATGAGGTTCATTGAGTAATAATGAATTCACTTGATGATGAAATGGATGGAGCGAGAAACAGAGAGAAAACAAAAGAGAGGATGGGATAAAGAATATCCTCTATTATGACGATGCTCTCATTTAGAAAGAGAGAAAGAGAAGGGAGAGAGCAACAGACAGAGAGAGAGAGAGAGAGAGAGCGAGAGAGAGGGGCGTTGATGTGTTCTATCTGTACTGGAGGAAGCGTTTGAGAAGGTTGGGGAGGTGTAGCTGAGGGATGAGGTGTAGTCGAGATCGGCCCATATAATCTCTGACACTGAGACGACACAGCTGATATAGTGGCTGAGGTGTTGCTGCAGAGAGAGAGAGAGAAACAGAGGGAGAGTGCAAGAGATCGAGATATTATCTAATTAATCCAAGATAGCCTCAATATCATCCACTTGTATAAAGCAAATAACAATGTTTTACAAGGGATTCTGACTTCTTCCCACCAGCTGAATGGAGATATTTCCTAACCTGGTCCCAGATCAGAAATAGTATCAGAAAACTTATCGTATCGGTTTCTGATCAGACCACAAGTTTGGCATGAAAACAAACATATGAGTTAGCTATACAGTGCAAACTGATCTGGAATCAGGGTAATATTCCCATGTGAATTGAGCATAATCTTACCTTCATACAGCAGTAACGTCTCCTCTGCTGAGCTGTTAGGTGGGGCTGACTCCACCGGTCTCTTCAGCTCTAGGTTTTTAGCGTTAATGTTCGCTCCAAACTCTAACAACACATTGATAATCTCAGGACAGTCCTTCTGAGCTGCTGCATGGAGCGGGCTCTCCAGGAACCTGCCCTTCTGCACATTGGCCCCTTTGGAGAAAACCAGACACCACTGGTTAAGTTCAGTAGGTCACACTGTAGCAAAATGGTTTGCAACAGAAAACATTCATTTATGCTCTGATTGGACACATTTGTGTTGTTCCTTCCCATTTCACTCAGTTTCAAAAATATTCTCCCTCCTGAACATGCTCCATGTTTGTGAGTACTGCATCAGGTAAAACAGTGTCCTGTGACATACCTTTCCTTAGTAAATGCAGAATACAGAAGAAAAAAAAGACAAACGAAGTTAGGACCAACGTGTCTGGTTAGTTACTGACCTCCATCGAGGAGTTTCTGTGTGCACTGGAGTCCTGAGGAGATGCAGGCGATGTACAGGGGGGTTCCTAGGTGAGGAATATCATAGTCCACGTCTGCTCCCCATGTGATCAGTGCCTCCAGACAAGCACTTCTGCCTACACACAATACGCCCTGTGTTACCAGGATACTCTCATTCAGAAACGCATTCAGTACTCTCATCTTAGAATAGAGGGGGGAAACATACTAAAATTACAGCCAGAGTATTTCAAAACCTCACAGTAAAGTGACAGTATGACACACATATCCTGCAAGGGCAGTCCTCCTACAGTACCTTTGCTGGAGGCTTCGTGTATGGGCGAGGGCTGGCACATCTCTGACTGGGGCTTGGCACCGTTTTCCAGCAGTACCTCTGTACAGGTGGCACTGCCCGCTGAGCATGCATTGAACAGCGGCGTCACCCCATCAATGGTGGTGGCATTTACCTGATCAGATCGATGGAGCATTGTCAGAAAACCACGAGTATCTATAAGTTACAACAAAGGCGAGTCAATCGGAATGTAAAAAGAGGAGTTGCTGCCACCGCATAACGACGTCTCGTTCTGACGTGGAGCGTGATGTGTTTGTGTGTGCGTCCGTTTGGTCATGACTTACATTGGCACCAGCTGCAATAAGCGCCTTGGCGCATGACGCGTGGTCTGACAGACAAGCCTCATGCAACGGCGTCACATGGTCTATGGTAGGGATGTTTGCGTTGTAACCCTGGGATGACAACAAGAAATGTTTGCATTCGTTATAGGTCTCACTTTCCCTACACTTTATTTTGTGCAAATGCTCTACAGATGATCATACTATCAACACACTATATGTTGATAAAGCAGCTGCTTGCTAAGGTTACGGTTAGGTTTCCAATACGGGTTACACTCTTTAGAAAAAAGGGTTCCAAAAGGGTTCTTCGGCTGTCTGCATAGGATAAATCATTTTGGTTACAGGTAGAACTCTTTAGGGTTCCATGTAGAATCCTTTGTGTAAAAGGTTCTACCTGGAACCAAAAGGGTTTTACCTGGAACCAAAAAGTTTTTATTCAAAGAGTTCTCCTATGTGAACAGGCAAAGAACCCTTTTTTAGTTTCTAGATAGTGTAGAGTGAGGGTTAAGGTTAGGTCTAGGGTTGAGTTTAGGTTTAGGATAAGAGTTAAGGTTAGGGTTCGCTTTATGTTGTAGTGCCCCGCCCCTCTGTGTGTGACTCACCTGTGAGAGTAGGGTCCTGAGGGCCAGGAGACGGCCCTGACACGCTGCCTCGTGGAGAGGGGACCGGTCCGCCCATGACCCTGGGAGAGGGACAGACAAAACACTGAGCCTCTCCAAAACAACACACATTACGGCCCTGACACGCTGCCTCGTGGAGAGGGGACCGGTCCGCCCATGACCCTGGGAGAGGGACAGACAAAACACTGAGCATCTCCAAAACAACACACATGACACGCTGCCTCGTGGAGAGGGGACCGGCCCATGACCCTGGGAGAGGGACAGACAAACACTGAGCATCTCCAAAACAACACACATTACAGCCCTGACACGCTGCCTCGTGGAGAGGGGACCGGTCCGCCCATGACCCTGGGAGAAGGACAGACAAAACACTGAGCATCTCCAAAACAACACACATTACAGCCCTGACACGCTGCCTCGTGGAGAGGGGACCGGTCCGCCCATGACCCTGGGAGAAGGACAGACAAAACACTGAGCCTCTCCAAAACAACACACATTACGGCCCTGACACGCTGCCTCGTGGAGAGGGGACCGGTCCGCCCATGACCCTGGGAGAAGGACAGACAAAACACTGAGCCTCTCCAAAACAACACACATTACGGCCCTGACACGCTGCCTCGTGGAGAGGGGACCGGTCCGCCCATGACCCTGGGAGAAGGACAGACAAAACACTGAGCCTCTCCAAAACAACATACATTACAGCCCTGACACGCTGCCTCGTGGAGAGGGGACCGGTCCGCCCATGACCCTGGGAGAGGGACAGACAAAACACTGAGCATCTCCAAAACAACACACATTACAGTCATACGTTTACAGTGACAGCGCTTCACGATCATACAAGCTCTTATTGGTCACATCCACAAATATATATATCAGACTTGAATAGTAATGTGCTGGTTATATATACAGTGGGGAGAACAAGTATTTGATACACTGCTGATTTGGCAGGTTTTCCTACTTACACTCAATCAAACAGACTTCAACCTCTCCACAATGGCCAAGACCAGAGAGCTGTGTAAGGACATCAGGGATAAAATTGTAGACCTGCACAAGGCTGGGATGGGCTACAGGACAATAGGCAAGCAGCTTGGTGAGAAGGCGACAACTGTTGGCGCAATTATAAGAAATGGAAGAAGTTCAAGATGGCGGTTAATCACCCTCGGTCTGGGGCTCCATGCACGATCTCACCTCGTGGGGCATCAATGATCATGAGGAAGGTGAGGGATCAGCCCAGAACTACACGGCAGGACCTGGTCAATGACCTGAAGAGAGCTGGGACCACAGTCTCAAAGAAAATCATTAGTAACACACTACGCCGTCATGGATTCAAATCCTGCAGCGCAAGCAAGGTCCCCCTGCTCAGGCCAGCGCATGTCCAGGCCTGTCTGAAGTTTGCCAATGACCATCTGGATGATCCAGAGGAGGAATGGGAGACGGTCATGTGGTCTGATGAGACAAAAATAGAGCTTTTTGGTCTAAACTTCACTCGCCGTGTTTGGAGGAAGAAGAAGGATGAGTACAACCCCAAGAACACCATCCCAACCGTGAAGCATGGAGGTGGAAACATCATTCTTTGGGGATGCTTTTCTGCAAAGGTGACAGGACGACTGCACCGTATTGAGGGGAGGATGGATGGGGCCATGTATCGCGAGATCTTGGCCAGCAACCTCCTTCCCTCAGTAAGAGCATTGAAGATGGGTCGTGGCTGGGTCTTCCAGCATGACAACGACCTGAAACACACAGCCAGGGCAACTAAGGAGTGGCTCCGTAAGAAGCATCTCAAGGTCCTGGAGTGGCCTAGCCAGTCTCCAGACCTGAACCCAATAGAAAATCTTTGGAGAGAGCTGAAAGTCCGTATTGCCCAGCGACAGCCCCGAAGGATCTGGAGAAGGTCTGTATGGAGGAGTGGGCCAAAATCCCTGTTGCAGTGTGTGCAAAACTGGTCAAGAACTACAGGAAACGTATGATCTCTGTAATTGCAAATAAAGGTTTCTGTACCAAATATTAAGTTCTGCTTTTCTGATGTATCAAATAATTATGTCATGCAATAAAATGCTAATTAATTACTTAAAAATCATACAAATGTGATTTTCTGGAATTGTGTTTTAGATTCCGTCTCTCACAGTTGAAGTGTACCTACCGAGAAACCGTGGATTGATGGCAGCATTCGCGTGAAACTGAAAGCACGCACCACTGCTTTTAATCAGGGCAAGGTGACCGGAAACATGACCGAATACAAACAGTGTAGCTATTCCCTCCGCAAGGCAATCAAACAAGCTAAGCGTCAGTATAGAGACAAAGTAGAATCTCAATTCAACGGCTCAGACACAAGAGGTATGTGGCAGGGTCTACAGTCAATCACGGATTACAAAAAGAAAACCAGCCCAGTCACGGACCAGGATGTCTTGCTCCCAGGCAGACTAAATACCTTTTTTGCCCGCTTTGAGGACAATACAGTGCCACTGACACGGCCCGCAACCACAACATGCGGACCTTCACTGCATCCGACGTGAGGAAAACATTTAAACGTGTTAAACCTCGCAAGGCTGCAGGCCCAGACGGCATCCCTCAGAGCATGCGCAGACCAGCTGGCTGGTGTGTTTACGGACATATTTAATCAATCCCTATCCTAGTCTCCTGTTCCCACATGCTTCAAGAGGGCCACCATTGTTCCTGTTCCCATGAAAGCTAAGGTAACTGAGCTAAACGACTACCGCCCCGTAGCACTCACTTCCGTCATCCTGAAGTGCTTTGAGAGACTAGTCAAGGACCATATCACCTCCACCCTACCTGACACCCTAGACCCACTCCAATTTGCTTACCGCCCAAATAGGTCCACAGACGATGCAATCTCAACCACACTGCACACTGCCCTAACCCATCTGGATAAGAGGAATACCTATGTGAGAATGCTGTTCATCGACTACAGCTCGGCATTTAACACCATAGTACCCTCCAAGCTCGTCAACAAGCTCGAGACCCTGGGTCTCGACCCCGCCCTGTGCAGCTGGGTACTGGACTTCCTGACGGGCCGCCCCCAGGTGGTGAGGGTAGGCAACAACATCTCCACCCCGCTGATCCTCAACACTGGGGCCCCACAAGGGTGCGTTCTGAGCCCTCTCCTGTACTCCCTGTTCACACACGACTGCGTGGCCACGAACGCCTCCAACTCAATCATCAAGTTTGCGGACGACACAACAGTGGTAGGCTTGATTACCAACAACGACGAGACGGCCTAAAAGGAGGAGGTGAGGGCCCTCGGAGTGTGGTGTCAGGAAAATAACCTCACACTCAACGTCAACAAAACTAAGGAGATGATTGTGGACTTCAGGAAACAGCAGAGGGAACACCCCCCTATCCACATCGATGGAACAGTAGTGGAGAGGGTAGTAAATTTTAAGTTCCTCGGCGTACACATCACAGACAAACTGAATTGGTCCACCCACACAGACAGCATCGTGAAGAAGGCGCAGTAGCGCCTCTTCAACCTCAGGAGGCTGAAGAAATTAGTCTTGTCACCAAAAGCACTCACAAGCTTCTACAGATGCACAATCGAGAGCATCCTGTCGGGCTGTATCACCGCCTGGTACGGCAACTGCTCCGCCCATAACCGTAAGGCTCTCCAGAGGGTAGTGAGGTCTGCACAACGCATCACCGGGGGCAAACTACCTGCCCTCCAGGACACCTACACCACCCGATGTCACAGGAAGGCCATAAAGATCATCAAGGACCACCCGAGCCACTGCCTGTTCACCCCGCTATCATCCAGAAGGCGAGGTCAGTACAGGTGCATCAAAGCTGGGACAGAGAGACTGAAAAACAGCTTCTATCTCAAGGCCATCAGACTGTTAAACAGCCACCACTAACATTGAGTGGCTGCTGCCAACACACTGACTCAACTCCAGCCACTTTAATAATGGAAATTGATGGGAAATGATGTCAAATATATCACTAGCCACTTTAAACAATGCTACCTAATATAATGTTTACATACCCTACATCATTCATCTCATATGTATACGTATATACTGTACTCTATATCATCTACTGCATCTTTATGTAATACATGTATCACTAGCCACATTAACTATGCCACTTTGTTTACATACTCATCTCATATGTATATACTGTACTCGATACCATCTACTGTATCTTGCCTATGCCGCTCTGTACCATCACTCATTCATATATCTTTATGTACATATTCTTTATCCCCTTAGTCTATAAGGTAGTAATTTTGGAATTGTTAGCTAGATTACTTGTTGGTTATTACTGCATTGTCGGAACTAGAAGCACAAGCATTTCGCTACACTCGCATTAACATCTGCTAACCATGTGTATGTGACAAATAAATTTGATTTGATTTGATTTGATATGCTAAAAATTATAGACCTCTACATGCTTTGTAAGTAGGAAAACCTGCAAAATCGGCAGTGTTTCAAATACTTGTTCTCCCCACTGTATATATATATATATAACCAGCACATTACCATTCAAGTCTGATACATTGATACATTGACAGCATTCATCATAGCCTTCACTCTCTGTCAGTATCCTTATTATTCCATCCTTACCGTAATCCTAATCTAGAATTACTTCACAAAAGCCAGTAGGACCAGTCCACTATCCATGTTCAGATAACTGAAACCCAGCTGTCACTAATATCACGGAGCATATAACAGAGCGCTGGATAGGTTTTCACTCTCTCACTGTGTGGATGGAGCTATATATAGCTGTAGCTCAACCAGGCAGGCCATCTGGCAGGCATAGCCTTGTACAACCGGCAGGCATAGCCTTGTTCGACTGGCAGGCATAGCCTTGTACAACTGGCAGGCATAGCCTTGTTCAACTGGCAGGCATAGCCTTGTTCAACCGGCAGGCATAGCCTTGTACAACCGGCAGGCATAGCCTTGTACAACTGGCAGGCATAGCCTTGTTCAACCGGCAGGCATAGCCTTGTACAACCGGCAGGCATAGCCTTGTTCAACTGGCAGGCATAGCCTTGTACAACTGGCAGGCATAGCCTTGTTCAACTGGCAGGCATAGCCTTGTTCAACTGGCAGGCATAGCCTTGTACAACTGGCAGGCATAGCCTTGTACAACTGGCAGGCATAGCCTTGTACAACTGGCAGGCATAGCCTTGTACAACTGGCAGGCATAGCCTTGTTCAACCGGCAGGTATAGCCTTGTTCAACTGGCAGGCATAGCCTTGTACAACCGGCAGGCATAGCCTTGTACAACTGGCAGGCATAGCCTTGTACAACTGGCAGAGCAGAGCTCAGTCTCTCCCGACACACCCAACAACACTGCCATCCACGTCAGAGAACAACATTTAGGTGTTTTTTACATTTTATTACTCCTTTATTCAGGTGAAATCCTATTGAGATATGAGTCTCTTTTATGAGGGAGCCTTGAGTATAAATAAATGTCAGCAAGAGCTCCACATAAACATCACACAGCAATATTCAATACTACATACCCATGTCTCCGTCTCCCCATTGAACATCTAGCCATTGATAGGTATATGACATTCCTGCCTGTTGGAGAAGAGGGCACCTGTCACATACTGTACTGTTATTGTACTGAAGGGGTCTTGTTGTCACTCCATGGATTCACACAGGCAGAGCTGTGACTGTGCCGGCCATCTTTGGAAGGGCATCTGCATCACCTGACAAGCTCATATAGTACATTGAAATGGCCTTTTGTTGCTACTATCTTTCATGATGAATAGGACAACTAAAATACTGTATATTTATTTTTTGTTGTTGCAAATTCTGAATTCCTTTTTAATATATAGACCAAAATGACATTCATTTTGATATATATATATTCTGGGGAAAGGACAATAACAGAGATTCCTCTATCAAGGTATACATAACATAACAACAGGTGGCAATGTAGAGTTTGGAAGCTGTTCTTATGAAGCACATGTCAGAACCACAGTAAGTAGTTAATTCCAGTCACAAGAGCAACAGTGACCTGGAATCCCACCTCTCTCTATTTTCTATCCATTCTCCAGGAAACCAGCCAACCTTTCCCACGGTGGTGATCCTCTGAGGCTGGTTGCCTGATGCGGCTGAAGCCCATTATTCTCATTCGGACAGCACAGGGTGTCTCTATTCTAGCAGGGTAAAATGGTGGCTCTCATGAATATTGCAACAGTGCACTGAACATGTGACTTTGCTTTTGCCACACTGAGCAAGAACACAGGAAGCAGAAAGGGCTATCATATCTGCAATTTGTATTTCTGTTGATTTCTTCTGCTTAAATAACAAACTATTCCATTTAGAACATTTGAATGTCAAAGGCCAAAGTCAATTAGTAATCACCCAGTTACAACCCTAATGTGACCCAACTACTGTTTAGATTGGATACAACCGTTAAAGAGATATAATCAGGTTTAATTGACTGAAGCTGCTGCTTAATGCAGTTCAAAGGTCATACTCTTATTATCTTGTGTGAAAGAGTCATGAGAGCACATGGTAACTTCAGCTGTTGTAGGCCAGTCATTAATAGACACATACCCCAAGGCCTACTACACATAGGCCTAGTAATACTACTACAAATAATAATACACTATAATAATGTGTTAAATAAATAAAACATGCATTTGTGTTATGATGTAAGATATATGGATCTGTATCCACATCAATAGGATAAGCACTGGACTGCTCTAGGGACCCATTTGACCAGATGTGGCCAAGGCGTTTGTTTGATTATGTCATGATATTCTTATATCATAGAGCTTCGTTTCACATGCTATAGCACAGTCCCTAATAGGCTGGATGCCTATGAGAATGTTCCAGAACAGGTGATCACGAAACATTTCCATGTAAACCCCTCTGTCTATCTCTAATAAACTTGACACGAACAGCACAGGTGTCCTATAATAACATTGCACAGTGACAGTCCGAGGCGCACTCACCCAGTGCGCAAATACGCAATTGTGTGTGCGTAAAACGCTACTGACCTTGGCTAGTTAAAATACCCCAGCAGCGTTGTTTCTTTTTTGCGGTGCAATCGTCTGTGTTCTCTAACGTTCTTTTCCTCTGCGTATTTTCTGGCTGCTGTTCGCTCGAGCTCTCTGCAGGTGGAACTTCAGGCATGTTTACATCAGCTATCTGTCCCCGCAGCACTGTGCACCATGATCCAGTCTAAATCCTGCTCTCTGGTTGGCTGCTCGGCTTGTTGTCGTTTCACAGCCAAGGACAAGCACGACAATAACATGAACAGGCAGAGAATGAGGTAGGGAGAGAGAGAGAGAGAGAGAGAGAGAGAGAGAGAGAGAGAGAGAGAGAGAGAGAGAGAGAGATAAGAAGGTGTGGGGGTGAGATATTGTGATAGGGTGAAGAGAGAGAGAGATGACTGAGGGGATGAAGAGAATGTGGTGGCTCTTGCTATTTTTATCAGAGGTTAAGAAATGGCTTAGACCAGAAAAGCCTTTACCCCGCTGGTCTCAGGGTTGGGAACTGTTCTGTTTGTAAAGGATTAATTCTGCATGGTTTGAAATATTAAAGTTTGACCTTTGAGTTGAGTACAGTATTTGCTCTTTTGAGTATGCCTAGTTGCTTATGTAACAATAATTTGCTTGTAATATTCAAATGCAAAAGCCATGTACTGTTTATAACATTGGTCATGTTATAAGGTCATAATTGTCAGGTTATATTTCAGGGACCAACATAATGCAGGTTTTCTTTGGTACTAAATTCATTGATCAGTTCTTGATCGACCAGAGAGTTCACATACCTGATGTCCCTGGTCTGAAATAGTCCTTGATTAGAAGGGAATTTTAATAACTAGTTAATAAGTATTTTGTCTTTCCAGAGCCAAATTTGAATAGACCTACTATAGGTTTTCAAATCATAATAGACTAGTTAAACTAGTTGTACTTGGGGATGGAAATCTAGAGCCTCTCTAACCTCTCTCTAACATGCTTCTGTTCAGCTCAAAACATTCCTGGCTGACAGTCGCTGTGCGTAACCTAGGTGGAGTATGACAACAGCCTGTAACTGCCAAGTCTCAGCTGTGATAGAAACTGTCTATGAATTGTGAGGCATTTTAATAAGGGCACAGCTCCACGGTATGACACCCATCCAAGGGGCACGCGCAATTGTACAAACACGTCCAGCTGCAAACCTCTGGCTTGAATATATTCATTTGACATACTCTCAAAAATGTGCATTTCATGTGTCATCTAATCAGATCACTTGATGATTGCAGTGCGTGGAATACGCCAAGGGCGGAAGCAATGTTGAATCAGAGACTTCTGTCATGCCAACCCAACATGCCGTCATGATGCCAAAGGTTCTGGGTCTTTCCCCTCATCCCAGGTGTGGTTGTTACAATGCAGGTGTGGTTGTTCCCCCAGTACCTCAAGCATGAAAAGAGCATTGAAAGACATCAAGAAGAAAGTATATTTAATACACAATGTATCTAAGTGTTCCTAATGTCCCCGGGCCACAACGATAGGCTGGGTAGTTCCTGGGCAGACTGGATACAGTTGCCCTGGCATGTTACAGACACAGAGCTTTTAGAAAGCTGGAATACCCTAATACACACACGTTACTGTAGAAAGTGTGTGTATGACCCTCTACTATAGAATAATAGTCCATTGCCTTTCACAGAAACAGCTACTTACTGTGTCCTTGTCCAAAATCATAAAACTCTTCTGCAATGCGGGCAGCCTCCTTCCGATTCCCCTTCACCACATAGAAGTGGGTGAGAATATTCAGGCTGATCTTGACAAAGAGCTTGACGCAAAACAGAGTGAATATGGAGAGGTAGACATTGGAGTAGTGTACTGTTCCAAAAGACTGGCTATCCACATTTGGAGTCATTGCTACCTTGCTTGTCTAGCTTTGCTTATGTCTTGCCTGGCTGTCGGTGGCTGGCTGCTAATGTTTTGGAAATTTAAATGGGGGGCCTGGCTATCTGTGTTGTGTTGACTCTGGTACTGGGTCATATGCCAGCCCAGAGTGACACAGAAATTCCCCTCAGCAGCTGGGTCGAGACCAGATAGGATAAGTTGGAGAGAGCAGCTGTATTATAGCGCTGCCTGCCTGCCTGTGGGACAACTGGGACCCATAGTCATACAGTGTCTCAGAGTAGGAGTGGAGATCTAGGCTTAGACCCCTCCTATCCATGTATTCTTATTCATTATGATCTAAAATGCAACACTGAACCTAGATCAGCACTATCAGCACTCCTACTCTAAGACGCTTTGTGGATACAGGCCTAGGGCCATTTAGACTCTGCCAGCAGCCCTAGGGCAGGGAATACAGTGCAGCTATAGCCAGGGGCTTTCTGACTGTGACCTATGATTACGACAAAAACTTAGTTGACCTGTGGTTTGTTCCATTTTGTTGTGATGCTTCAGAAAGGTTCAAAAATATGTGTTGAGTATTTCTTCTCTTGAGGTTTAACATTATCTTGACTCATATACTTTTACTTCAAAATTATATTATCCAATCAATTGTCTACCATCATGAAATTCCAAGCTCTTACTGGTTGTGCGAACTGTAGTTCACCTCCATAATACATGGGGGCAATGTTTCACTTTAATGTTCCATCGATTACGGAAAAAACATCCAGTTCCGTATTTCTTCAAACTACACTTCCTGCTGTTGCGGGTAGAAGTGTTTCGCATCGCTGTGTATGAAACTGTAATATAATTATATTTCAAAATGAATACAGTGTTATCGAGGGCAAATTCCCTCTTTGCCTTCTCGCTCAGCGTGATGGCAGCTTTGACGTTTGGCTGTTTTATCACGACAGCGTTCAAAGACAGGAGGGTGCCGGTGGATATCCACGTCTCGAGAGTAATGCTGTGAGTGATGACTAGTTATTATTATTATTGGACTACAGTGAACATGCATTACTTTGGTTTAGATAGATCACATTTTTATTCGTATACATAGTTATAGGTTGGCTACATAGCTAGATCGGTGTATGAGTCTTTGCAATGGTGCTAACTAATTCCATCTCGAGGTGATCATTGAATCCATATGGCAATATTGACGCCAGTCAATCTAACAGACACCAGTGTATTAAACTGCCTGAGCAATGAACAACCGTTGTTTTTGTCTTTGGCTACAATGTAGCCTGCCAGCCAGACCGGATGCCAGCTGCTGCTTGCAACATTGTATCCAATAGTTGAACAGCACGTCAGCGCGGTATATTTTGTCAAACTGTAAACGAGCTGTCAGCAGATGGAATGTTTCCGACCTTACTTTTGACATTTAGCTATCATCACACCTTTGCATTAGCTTTATAATAGTGTATGTGAATGCTTCCATCCATGCAGATGAACATATCACGTTACATTTTGTAGCTACGCATCTATAGTAGCCATTGCTCAGACCTTGGAGCTGTGGTATGCCATTCCTGTAGCTGTACCAAGCCATACAGTGCAAAGTGTAGCTCTATTGCCTAAATGTACAGCCAGAAACCATAAAGTAAATGTAGCCTACTATCTATGGTGTAGCCAAGACAAAAAAAAACAGATATTTTGACAGCTTTCTGTTCCACGTGGTGAAAGGAATGTCTTGGCCTAATTCTAGGATGCAATGCACTGCACACAACTAAGTCGGCCTTTACCATTTGACAGGAAAAACGTGGATGACTTCACAGGACCCAGGGAAAGAAGTGACCTGGGGTTCATCACCTTTGACCTCTCTGCTGACATAAAGCCCATATTTGACTGGAACGTCAAGCAGCTCTTCCTCTACTTGTCTGCCGAGTACGCCACCAAGAGCAACGTAAGTGTCTTACAACGGGTGTATACATTACGTCTTGCAACGGGAACGGTTGACCATTTAAGAAATAAACGGGGAGGTACCTACCTGAATTTATCTAATAGAACTCTTGTTTTCGTTGCAAATTGTTTTCCTTTTCGACTAAACGTTTTCTGTTGCGAAATGTTTCGCAGAATCGCCGTGATGAACACAACCCAGACCTGTTCTCTTTCCTGTTGAGCTATCAATTATCATACGTTCCTCTTGGCTTGCTTTGAAGGGATGACCTTCTATAGGTAGATTACCCGATATATAGAAATGCAGAAAAATAGTCATACTTCTACACCACCAGGAGCAATGTAAGAACTGACCTCTTTCCTTTATGATGTATCAATGATCATTATCACACGTTCCTCCTCTTGGCTTGTGTAGGCTGGTTGCCACACGCTGTTGACCCATTGGTTCTTCCACAGATCACACACATTTAATTGGTGGGAACCAAGAAGGCAATATGGTTTGATGGGTGACATTTTATAAATAGTGTATCCTAAGAAGTAGCCTGGGTTGGTCTCAGGTCTGTCTGTGCTGTATAGTCCTATGTAAACTATGACTATAGGAATTGGACACACAGTCGTGAAGACAGCACGTCAACGCCTCTTCCCCCTCAGGGGGCTGAAAAGTTTTGGCATGGTTCCTCACATCCTCAAAAAGTTCTACAGCTACACCATTGAGAGCATCTTGACTGGCTACATCACCGTTTGGTATGCAATTGCTTGACAACCCACCATAAGGCGCTACATGGGTAGTGCGTACGGCCCAGTACATCACTGGAGCCGAGCTCCCTGCCATCGAGGACTTTTATACCAGGTGGTGTCAGAGGAAGGAAGACTCCCGCCACCCTGGTCATAGACTGTTCTCTCTGCTACCGCACCGCCAGCAGGCCATAAGACAGTTCATCAAATGACTACCTGGACTATTTGCATTGACACCCTTTTTTTTAAATATATTTTTTGCACTGACTCTTGCACCGCCTCTATGCACACTTACTGGACTCTACCCACACACACACACATGCATATTGACGCCACACACACATAGACACGCTGCTGCTACTCTGTTTATTATCTAACCTGATTGCCCTGTCACTTTTACCCCTACCTACATGTACATATTACCTCAACTACCTCGTATCCCTGCACATTGACTCAGTACCGGGACTCCTTGTGTATATAGTCTCGTTGTTACTATTTCCGTGTTTATTTTTAGTAAATGTGTCTTGCTTTTTAACGCTGCATTGTTGGGAAAGGGCTCGTAAAGTAAAGCATTTCACAGTGAAGTCTGTTGTATTCTGCTCATGTGACAAATACAATTAGATTAGATACAGATCTGGGATCAGGCCACCTAGGAAGGTGGAGTGCATGGTAAAATAGCTGCCAACTAGTGATATTTAACTGTGACGTGTTGCGCTTTCTTCCAGGCCCTGAACCAGGTGGTTCTGTGGGATAAGATCGTGCTGAGAGGAGAGAGCACCAAGCTCAACCTCAGAGACATGAAGTCCAAGTACTTCTTCTTCGATGACGGAAACGGTCTTCGGTAAGCGTCCTCTGTTCACCCTCTCACTTTTATTCTGCTGCCGGTAACCTAGCGATAACAAATCATGTTTTTGATATAGCATTGGTGTGGAATCTGACTTGGCGTCATTTTATTGAATCAAATCAAATAGTTTGTCACACACAGTTTACCGCGGGTATAAAAGGCACATCGACATAATCATTTTGCGACACCTTTTAAACCTGCTATAAACTCTGACAAATACAATTTCATCTGGTTTTACATAAAGAAACCAAAATTTTGTTTTGCATTTAGGCCTACATGTTGAATAGTTATGGAACACCCTTTGTATGCAGCAGAGGGCAGTATAGGACCGCTTTTGGCAACTCTCCCGCTTGTCTCGCAGTCTTTTGAAGGGAAATTCTGTAGGAATGCTCTACGATGTTTAAGGCCTTTGTGTGATGATCTCTCCACCAGGTCGAACAAAAACATCACCCTGACTCTGTCCTGGAACGTGGTGCCCAACGCTGGGATCCTGCCCCTGGTCATGGGCTCTGGCCACATGTCTGTCCCCTTCCCCGAATCATACGAGACCACCAAGAGCTACTAAACTGTTCTATTGTTTGTGTTTGTTGTGTCATCTTTTATGACTTTTAATAAAAGTGGACATTTGGGAACGGTTCAATTGTATGCCTTTTGCATTGATGCTGCCACAGGAAAAAATACTGTTTAAATGTTGCTAGCTATGAAATCCTTGTCTTTTTTTCCCCGAAATTCCTCTCAAAGCTCATTAGAGGAGAGACCTTGGATCCTCTACTTAATGCACTATGAGAGAGGTGAGGAAATAACGAGGAGTAAACAAGGATATGCCTGCTAGTAATCCTTGGTTTAAATGGTCTTTGCTGAGATGGACTTAGTAACTAGAAAGTCAGGACTCCACATGCTTCATGTAACTGTACAGTAGTACTCAGTACCTGTGTAATGAATGGCAATGTGAAATCGCTGAATAATTACGTTTTTGTTTGTTCAATGCTTTCTTTTTTTATAAAAAAATATCTGAAAGATAATTCTGTACAATTGGTTATTAGTAGAGAAGCGGAAGAGGATTGGTTTAAAAGGGTTTCTGGGTGGCGCAGCTGTCACTGCATCTTAGCGCAGGAGGTGTCACTACAGTCCCTGGTTTGAATCCAGGCTGTATCACATCCAAGCTGTGAATGGGAGTCCCATAGGGATAAGAATTTGTTCTTAACTGGCTTGCCTAGTTAAATAAAGGTAAAATACAAAAACATGCGTAATGTTTACATTTTACTGACAGGTGGCGCCATATGACCACAAACACAACCTACCACTTACCCGAAGCGTTCAGAGTAGTTGCCACATTGAGAATGATGGACATAGGCCCATAAAATAATTTTGGATGTCTTATAATTGAGTTCCACAAAACAATATATGTTCTGTTCATAATGTTTTGAAATGATGGTATATGAATATAATGGCTACAACGGCATCGTTTGAAATGTGCCTTTGTGCTCCAAATAACTGAACATAGTTCAATGTCTCTCTAAATAATGTCCATAGTTAATAGACTAGACAGATTGGCGATAGCAACATTTAATTGAAGGCCTCATATTTGAGTGGGTTTGGGTAGGTAGCGAGTGGAAAAACATCCATTGTATGACACAATAGGAACAGAAAAGCCCAAGGTTGTTGACACAGCAGCCACAGTTGAAGGGGAAATGTAATTATAGCTAGCAAGATATTTGTATTCAAGAGACTGATTTGAATCTTGGAGAATAACTTGGAAAATAACAAATTCATATGAGTTGTTCTTAGACCATATGTGATATGTTGGGGAAATTCAGCTGCGTATAGCAGAGCGCCCTGCTATTTAGACGAAGGGTGTTTAGTGGAGAGTTGTACAGGTTATTAAACCCAAAGTGACTTCCACTTTAAGACAAGGGGAAAGCTCACCAGGGTAGCAGGGTATCTCCTAAACTAAGGCCTAGGTTCAATCAGATCATGCGTTAACAAGCGATAGCTGACACCCACATTATAGCTGATGTTTAGGCAGTGTTGGAAGTGGAACTGGGTTGGAGCTGTCAAATTGGTGAGCAGCCTCTTGTGCACTGTCACGAAGCCACACCCGCCCCACTGGCGTTAGAAGTTCAGAACGAGGCTATATAGAAATAATTACGCTCAAAATGACAAGGCTGCATGGGATTTATGTTAATGCAACTGTGCAGCCAATGGATATGTCTGCTTTAGGTGTAATGCCACGAGCTGCTGGTGGATTTGACAGCCTTAAGGAACAGTTCAAACCTCCAAAACGGGAGGGTTGTGTTTCAAAAAAATTAATTGGCCACGTGTTCAAATCAAATCAAATGTATTTGTCACATACACATGGTTAGCAGGTGTTAATGCGAGTGTAGCGAAATGCTTGTGCTTCTAGTTCCGACCATGCACTAATATCTAACAAGTAATATAACCTAACAATTTCACAACAACTACCTTATACACACAAGTGTAAAGGAATGAATACGAATATGTACATAAAAATATATAAATGAGTGATGGCAGAACGGCATAGGCAAGATGAAGTAGATGGTATAGAGTACAGTATATACATATGAGATGAGTAATGAAGGGTATGAAAACATAAAGCGCATTGTTTAAAGTGGCTAGTGATACATTACATCAAGATGGCAAGATGCAGTAGATGGTATAGAGTACACTATATACATATGAGATGAGTAATGTAAGGTATGAGAACATTATATAAAGTGGCATTGTTTAAAGGGGCTAGTGATACATTTAATTACATCAAGATGGCAAGATGCAGTAGATGGTATAGCATACAGTATATACATATGAGATGAGTAATGTAGGGTAAGAAAACATTATATAATATCAAGTGACTAGTGATAAATTGATTACATAAATGTTTCCATTATTAAAGTGGCTGGAGTTGAGTCAGTATGTTGGCAGCAGCCACTCAATGTTAGTGATGGCTGTTTAACAGTCTGATGGCCTTGAGATAGAAGCTGTTTTTCAGTCTCTCGGTCCCCGCTTTGATGCACCTCGTCTTCTGGATGTTAGCGGGGTGAAAAGGCAGTGGCTTGGGTGGTTGTTGTCCTTGATGATCTTTTTGGCCTTCCTGTGACATCGGGTGGTGTAGGTGTCCTGGAGGGCAGGTAGTTTGCACCCGGTGATGCATTGTGCAGAACTCACTACCCTCTGGAGAGCCTTCCGGTTATGGGCGGAGCAGCTGCCGTACCAGGCGGTGATACAGCCCAACAGGATGCTCTCGATTGTGCATCTGTAAAAGAGTGTTTTTAGTGATAAGCCGAATTTCTTCAGCCTCCTGAGGTTGAAGAGGTGCTGCTGCGCCTTCTTCACCATGCTGTCTGTATGAGTGGACCATTTCAGTTTGTCCGTGATGTGTACGCCGAGGAACTGAAAACTGTCCACCCTCTCCACTACTGTCCCGTTAATGTAGATAGGGGGCTGCTCCCTCTGCTGTTTCCCGAAGTCCACAATCATCTCCTTTGTCTTGTTGACATTGAGTGTGAGGTTATTTTCCTGACACCACACTCCGAGGGCCCTCACCTCCTCCCTGTAGGCCGTCTCGTCGTTGTTGGTAATCAAGCCTACCACTGTAGTGTCGTCTGCAAACTTGATGATTGAGTTGGAGGCATGCATGGCCACGCAGTTATGGGTGAACAGGGAGTACAGGAGAGGGCTGAGAACGCACCCTTGTGGGGACTCAGTTTTGATGATCAACGGGCTGGAGATGTTGTTACCTACCCTCACCACCTGGGGCGGCCCGGCAGGAAGTCCAGGACCCAGCTGCACAGGGCGGGGTCAAGACCCAGGTTCTCGAGCTTAATGACGAGTTTGGAGGTTACTATGGTGTTAAATGCTGAGCTGTAATCGATGAACAGCATTCTTACATAGGTATTCCTCTTGTCCAGATGGGTTAAGGCAGTGTGCAGTGTGATGGCGATTGCGTTGTCTGTGGACTTATTGGGGCAGTAAGCAAATTGGAGTGGGTCTAGGGTGTCAGGTAGGGTGGAGGTGATATGGTGCTTAACTAGTCTCTCAAAGCACTTCATGATGATGGAAGTGAGTGCTACAGGGCGGTAGTCATTTAGCTCAGTTACCTTAGCTTTCTTGGGAACAGGAACAATGGTGGCCCTTTTGAAGCATGTGGGGACAACAGACTGGGATAAGGATTGATTGAATATGTCTGTAAAGACACCAGCCAGCTGGTCTGCGCATGCTCTGAGGACGCGGCCGGGGATGCCCTCTGGGCCTGCAGCCTTGTGAGGGTTAACACGTTTAAATGTTTTACTCACGTTGGCTACAGTGAAGTAGAGCCCACAGGTTTTGGTAGCGGGCCGTGTCAGTGGCACTGTATTGTCCTGAAAGCGAGCAAAAAGTCTGCCTGGGAGCAAGGCATTGTGATCCACGACGGGGCTTGTTTTTCTTTTATAGTCCGTGATTGACTGTAGACCCTGAATTGCAACTTCACTTTGTCTCTGTACTGAAGCCTAGCTTGTCTGATTGCCTTGCGGAGGGATAGCTACACTGTTTGTATTCGGTCATGTTTCCGGTCACCTTGTCCTGATTAAAAGCAGTGGTTCGCACGTTCAGTTTTGCACGAATGCAAAACTTTTGCACCAATTTTGCACCAATCCATCAATCCACGGTTGCTGGTTGGGGAATGTTTTAATAGACGCTGTGGGTACAACATCACCGATGCACTTGTTAATAAACTTGCACACCGAATCAGCGTATTCATCAATGTTGTTGTTTGCCGCAATGCGGAACATATCCCAGTCCACGTGATCGAAGCAATCTTGAAGCGTGGAATCCGATTGGTCCGGACCAGCGTTGGTCCGGGAGTTTCCTGTTTTAGTTTCTGTCTGGCTGGGAGCAACAAAAGGGAGTCGTGGTCAGCTTTTCCGAAGGGAGGGCGGGGGAGGGCCTTATATGCGTCGCGGAAGTTAGAATAACAGTGGTCTAGGGTTTTTCCAGCCTTGGTAGCGCAATCGATATGCTGATAGAATTTGGGGAGCCTTGTTTTGAGATTAGCCTTGTTAAAATCCCCGGCTACAATAAATGCGGTGTGGTTTCCAGTTTACATAGAGTCCAATGAAGTTCTTTCAGGGCCGTCAATGTGTCTGCTTGGGGGGGGATATACACGACTGTGATTATGATCGAAGAGAATTCTCTTGGTAGATAATGAGGTCGGCATTTGATTGTGAGGAAGTCAGTTCAACAAAAGGACTTGATTTCCTGTATGTTGTTATGATCACACCACAACTCGTTAATCATAAGGCATACACCTCCGCCCTTCTTCTTACCAGAGAGATGCTTGTTTCTGTCGGCGCGATGCGTGAAGATACCAGGTGGCTGTACTGACTCAGATAACTTGTCTCGAGTGAGCCATGTTTCAGTGAAACAAAGAACGTTACAGTCTCGGATGTCTCTCTGGAATGCTACCCTTGCTCGGATTTCATCAACCTTGTTGTCAAGAGACTGAACATTGGTGAGTAGTATGCTCGGGAGCGATGCGCGATGTGCCCGTCTACGGAGCCTGACCAGAAGACCGCTCCGTCTGCCCCTTCTTCTACGGTGTCGTTGTTTTGGGTCGCCGGCTGGGATCCGATCCATTGTCCTGGGTGGTAGGCCAAACAGAGGATCCGCTTCGGGAAAGTCGTATTCCTGGTTGTAATGTTGGTGTGTTGACGTTGCTCTTATATCCACTTGTTCCTCCCGACTGTATGTAATAAAACCTAAGATTACCTGAGGTAACAATGTAAGAAATAACACATAAAAAAACAAAATAGTGCATAGCTTCCTAGGAACGCGAAGCGAGGCGGCCATCTCTGTCGGCGCCGGAAGTACAAGAACATGGGAGGGTTGTGCATTTTTTTCATGGTTTACATTGGCTCTTTTGCAGGTTTTACTATCTAATTTCATCCATCCTAGCCACATTTCCTCATCTGCTTGCATGCACCTCCACTATATCAAGAGGTTTTGGTACTTCCCTTATGCACTATGCTTTTCCACAAGCTAACTTTTACTAAGAGGGCAGAAGAAAACCTATTCCCCCTCAGGAGATTTGGCATGGGTCCTCAGATCCTCAAAAGGTTCTACAGCTGCACCATCCAGAGCATGGTTGCATCACTGCCTGGTATGGCAACTGCTCGGCCTCTAAACGCAAGGCACTACAGAGGGTAATGCGAACGGCCCAGTGCATCACTGGGGCCAAGTTTCCTGCCATCCAGGACCTCTTTTCCAGGTGGTGTCAGAGGAAGGCCCTAAAAGTTGTCACAGACTCCAGCCACCCTAGTCATAGACTGTTCTCTCTGCTACCACACAGCAAGCGGTACCAGAGCGCCAAGTCTAGGACCTAGAGGCTTCTAAACAGCTTCTACCCCCAAGCCATAAGACTGCTGAACAGCTAATCATATGGCTACTCAGACTATTTGCATTGCCCCTCTCCCCCTCTTTTACACTGCTGCTACTCTCTGTTGTTATCATCTATGCATAGTCACTTTAATAACTCTACCTTCATGTACATATTACCTCAACTAACCGATGCCCCCGCACATTGACTCTGTACCGTTACCCCCTGTACAGTTGAAGTCGGAAGTTTATATACACTTAGATTGGAGTCATTAAAACTTGTTTTTCAACGACTCGACAAATGTCTTGTTAACAAACTATAGTTTTGGCAAGTTGGTTAAGACATCTGCTTTGTGCCTGACACAAGACATTTTTCTGTTTACAGACAGATTATTTCACTTATAATTCACTGTATCACAATTCCAATGGGTCAGAAGTTTACATACACTAAGTTGACTGTGCCTTTAAACAGCTTGTAAAATTCCAGAAAATGATGTCATGTCTTTAGAAGCTTCTGATAGGCTAATTTACATAATTTGAGTCAATTGGAGGTGTATCTGTGGATGTATTTCAAGGCCTACCTTCAAACTCAGTGCCTCTTTGCTTGACATCATGGGAAAATAGAAAAATTAATCATTCAAGACCTCAGAAAAAAATTGTAGACCTCCACAAGTCTGGTTCATCTTTGGGAGCAATTTCCAAATGCCTGAAGGCACCACGTCCATCTGTACAAACAATAGTACGCAACTATAAACACCATGGGACCACACAGCCGTCATACAGCTCAGGAAGGAGACGCATTCTGTCTCCTAGAGATTAGTGTGCTTTGGTGCGAAAACTGCAAATCAATCCCAAAACAGCAAAGGACCTTGTGAAGATGCTGGAGGAAACAGGTACAAAATTATCTCTATCCACAGTCAAAACGAGTCCTATATCGACATAACCTGAAAGGCGGCTCAGCAAGGAAGAAGCCACTGCTCCAAAACTGCCATAAAAAAAGCCAGACTATGGTTTGCAACTGCACATTGGGACAAAGATCGTATTTTCTGGTCTTATTAAACAAAAATAGAACTGTTTGGCCATAATGACCATCGTTATGTTTGGAGGAAAAGGGGGAGGCTTGCAAGACAAAGAACACCATCCCAACCGTGAAGCATGGGGGTGGCATCATGCTGTAGGGGTGCTTTTCTGCAGGAGGGACTGGTGCACTTCACAAAATAGAAGGCATCATGAAGGAGGAAAATTATGTGGATTTTTGAAGCAACATCTCAAGACATCAGTCAGGAAGGTAAAGCTTGGTCGCAAATGGGTCTTCCAAATGGACAATGACTCCAAGCATACTTCCAAAGTTGTTGCAAAATGGCTTAAGGACACCAAAGTCAAGGTATTGGAGAGTTACCTCTGCTGCAGAGGATATGTTCATTAGAGTTAACTGCACCTCAGATTGCAGCCCAAATAAATGCTTCATGGAGTTCAAGTAACAGACACATCTCAACATCAACTGTTCAGAGGAGACTGCGTGAATCAGGCCTTCATGGTCCAATTGCTGCAAAGAAACCACTACTAAAGGACACCACTAAGTAGAAGAGGCTTGCTTGAGCCAAGAAACACAAGCAATGGACATTAGACCGGTGGAAATCTGTCCTTTGGTCTGATTAGTCCAAATTTGAGGTTTTTGGTTCCAACCGGCGTGTCTATGAGAGACACAGAGTATGTGAACGGATGATCTCCGCATGTGTGATTCCCACCGTGAAGCATGGAGGAGGAGGTGTGATGGTGCTTTGCTGGTGACTCTGATTTTTAAAAATTTAAGGCACACTCAACCAGCATGGCTACCATAGCATTCTACAGCGATATACCATCCCATCTGGTTTGTGTTTATTGGGACTATCATTTTTCAACAGGACAATTACCCAAAACACACCTCCAGGCTGTGTAAGGGATATTTGACCAATGAGAGTGAAGGAGTGCCTCATCAGATGACCTGGCATCCACAATCACCCGACCTCAACCCAATTGAGATAGTTTGGGATAAGTTGGACCACGGAGTGAAGGAAAGGTAGCTAACAAGTGCTCAGCATATGTAAGTACTTCTTCAAGACTGTTGGAAAAGCATTCATCATGAAGCTGGTTGAGAGAATGCCAAGAGTGGGCAAAGCTGTCATCAAGGCAAAGGGTGGCTACTTTGAGGAATCTCAAATATAAAATATATTCAGATTTGTTTAACACTTTTTTGGCTACTACATGATTCCACGTGTAATTTCATAGTTTTGATGTCTTCACTATTCTTCGACAATGTAGACAATAGTAAAAATAAAGAAAAACCCTTGAATGAGTAGGTTTGTCCAAACTTTTCACTGGTACTGTACATAAGTATTCAGACCCTTTCCTCAGTACTTTGTTGAAGCACCTTTGGCAGCGATTACAGCCTTGAGTCTTCTTTGGTATGACACTACAAGCTTGGCACTTCTGTATTTGCGGAGTTTCTCCCATTCTTCTCTGCAGATCCTCTCAAGCTCTGTTTTGGGGAGCGTCACTGTAAAGCTATTTTCAGGTCTCTCCAGAGATGTTCGACTGGGTTCAAGTCTGGCTGGCCACTCAAGGACATTCAGAGACTTGTCCCAAAGCCACTTCTGTGTTGTCTTCGCTGTGTGCTTAGGGTTGTTGTCCTGTTGTAAGGTGAGCCTTTGCACCAGTCTTAGGTCCTGGGCGCTCTGGAGCAGGTTTTCATCAAGGATCTCTCTGTACTTTGCTCTGTTCATCTTTCCCTCGATCCTGACTAGTCTCCCACTCCCTGTCACTGAAAAACATCCCCACACCATGATGCTGCCACCATCATGCTTCACCGTAGGTACAGTGCCAGGTTTCCTCCAGACATGACGTTTGGCATTTAGGCCAAAGAGTTCAATCTTGGTTTCATCAGACCAAATAATCTTGTTTCTCATTGTCTGAGAGTCATTTAACTGCTTTTTGGCAAACTCCAAGTGGGCTGTCATGTGCCTTTTACCGAGGAGTGGCTTTAGTCTGGCCACTCTACCATAAAGGTCTGGAGTGCTGCAGAGATGGTTGTCCTTCTCTACAGAGGAACTCTCTGGAGCTCTGTCAGAGTGGCCATCGTGTTCTTGGTCACTTCCCTGACCAAACCCTTTTCCACCGATCGCTCAGTTTGGCCAGGTGGCCAGCTCTAGGTAGTCTTGGGGGTTCCAAACTTCTCCCATTTAAGAATGATGGAGGCCACTGTGTTCTTGGGAACCTTCAATGCTGTAGACATTTTTTGGTATCCAACCCCAGATCTGTGCCTCGACACAATCCTGTCTCGGAGCTCTACGGACAGTTCCTTCCACCTCTTGGCTTGGTTTTTGCTCTGACATGCACGGTCAAATCAAATCAAATTGTATTTGTCACATGCACCGAATACACAGGTGTAGACCTTACTGTGAAATGCTTACTTAACAAGCCCTTATTCAACAATGCAGTTCAATAAATAAAGTTAATAAAATATTTACTGAATAAACTGAAGTTAAAAAAATGTAATAAATGCAAAAATAACACAATAAATGTACATAACAGTAACGAGGCTATATACAGGGGTTACTGAGTCAATGTGTAGGGGTACAGGTTAATCGAGGTCATTTGTAAAGTGACTATGCATAGATAATTAACAGCGAGTAGTAGCTCTGTGAAAACAAAAAAGGTGGTGGGTGTGGGTTTTCAATGTAAAGAGTCCCGTTGGCCGTTTGATTAGTTTAGTTATTCAGCAGTCTTATGGGTTGGGGGTAGAAGCTGTTAAGGTGTCTTTTGGTCCTAGACTTGATGCTTCGGTACCTCTTGCTGTGCGATAGCAGAGAGAACAGTCTATGACTTGGGTGACTGGAGCCTTTGACAATTTTTGGGGCCTTCCTCTGACACCGCCTAGTATATAGGTCCTGGATGTCAGGAAGCTTGTACTGGACCGTACACACTACCCTCTGTAGCACCTTCTGGTCAGATGCCGAGTAGGTGCCTTACCAGGCGGTAATGCAACCGGTCAGGATGCTCTTGATGTTGCAGCTGTAAAACCTTTTGAGGATCTAGGGACCTATGCCAAATCTTTTCAGTCTCCTGAGGGGGGAAAGGTGTTGTCGTGCCCTCTTCACAACTGCCTTGGTGTGCTTGGACCTTGATAGGATGTTGGTGATGTGGACACAAAGGAACTTGAAACTCTCAACCCGCTCCACTTCAGCCCCGTCGATGTTAATGGGGGCCTGCTCAGCCCTCCTTTTCCTATAGTCCACGATCAGCCCTTTGTCTAGCTCACCTTGAGGGAGAGGTTGTTGTCCTGGCACCACACTGCCAGGTCTCTGACCTATGTCTCATCGTTGTCGGTGATCAGGCCTACCACTGTTTTGTCGTCAGCAAACTTAATGATGGTGTTGGAGTCGTGCTTGTGGGACCGAATATTGACAGGTGTGTGCCTTTCCAAATCATGTCCAATCAATTGAATTGAACACAGGTGGACTCCAATCAGGTCATAGAAACATCTCAAAGGTGATCAATGAAAACAGGATGCATCTGAGCTCAATTTTGAGTCTCATAGCAAAGGGTATTTTTTATACATTTGCAAATCAAATCAAATCAAATTTATTTATATAGCCCTTCGTACATCAGCTGATATCTCAAAGTGCTGTACTTTTCTAAAAACCTGTTTTTGCTTTGTCATTATGGGGTTTTGTGTGTAGATAGATGAGAAAAAATAAGGCTGTGACGTAACAAAATGTGGAAAAAGTCAAGGGGTCTGAATACTTTTCCGAATATACTGTATGTATTGTATTGTAACTGACAAAAAAAATCAATCAATCAATCCAAACTGTGCCATGTGATGAATGGAAAGAGACATCTGTTACAAAACACAAAAAAGTTTAGAGATTGTGATGCTCAACCTTCGATACTGAGTAGGCCTACAAGATAGGGAGGGATGTGTTTTCTGTTTGTCCAGATTGACATAGTCTGTTAATTGTGGTGTTGAAAATGCAAACCATGATATTGAAGTGCACGAAGTCATTATGCTTTGTTTGTTGTTGTGTGGTGCATTGGCAAATTCGTTGCACATTTTTTATATAATTATTAATATGGCATCAAAATGTTGAAAATCTGATTTCCCTGTAGCTGACCATTATCTGCAGGTGGCTCCTCAACCATCTGGCCCATAGTCCTGCATGCTGTAACAGGCAGGGAGAGTGAGCTTGACTGTGGTCGCTGGTGAACCCTCAACCATCTGGCCCATAGTCCTGCATGCTGTAACAGGCAGGGAGAGTGAGCTTGACTGTGGTCGCTGGTGAACCCTCAACCATCTGGCCCATAGCCCTACATTCTGCAACAGGCAGGGAGAGTGAGCTCGTCCGTGGTCGCTGGTGAACCCTCAACCATCTGGCCCATAGCCCTACATTCTGTAACAGGCAGGGGAGTGAGCTCGTCCGTGGTCGCTGGTGAACCCTCAACCATCTGGCCCATAGCCCTGCATTCTGAAACAGGCAGGGAGAGTGAGTTCGACCGTGGTCCCTGGCGAACCCTCATTCATCTGGCCCATAGTCCTGCATGCTGTAACAGGCAGGGAGAGTGAGTTCGACCGTGGTCGCTGGTGAAACCTCAACCATCTGGCCCATAGCCCTGCATGCTGTAACAGGCAGGGAGAGTGAGCTCGACCGTGGTCGCTGGCGAACCCTCATTCATCTGGCCCATAGTCCTGCATGCTGTAACAGGCAGGGAGAGTGAGTTCGACCGTGGTCGCTGGTGAACCCTCAACCATCTGGCCCATAGTTCTGCATGCTGTAACAGGCAGGGAGAGTGAGCTCGTCCGTGGTCGCTGGTGAACCCTCAACCATCTGGCCCATAGTTCCGCATGCTGTAACAGACAGGGAGAGTGAGCTCGACCGTGGTCGCTGGTGAAACCTCAACCATCTGGCCCATAGTCCTGCATGCTGTAACAGACAGGGAGAGTGAGCTCGACCGTGGTCGCTGGTGAACCCTCATTCATCTGGCCCATAGTCCTGCATGCTGTAACAGGCAGGTAGATTGAGTTCGACCGTGGTCGCTGGCGAACCCTCAACCATCTGGCCCATAGCCCTACATTCTGTAACAGGCAGGGAGAGTGAGCTCGTCCGTGGTCGCTGGTGAACCCTCAACCATCTGGCCCATAGCCCTACATTCTGTAACAGGCAGGGAGAGTGAGCTCGTCCGTGGTCGCTGGTGAACCCTCAACCATCTGGCCCATAGCCCTGCATTCTGAAACAGGCAGGGAGAGTGAGTTCGACCGTGGTCCCTGGCGAACCCTCATTCATCTGGCCCATAGCCCTGCATGCTGTAACAGACAGGGAGAGTGAGCTCGACCGTGGTCGCTGGTGAACCCTCATTCATCTGGCCCATAGTCCTGCATGCTGTAACAGGCAGGTAGATTGAGTTCGACCGTGGTCGCTGGCGAACCCTCAACCATCTGGCCCATAGCCCTGCATTCTGAAACAGGCAGGGAGAGTGAGAACGACCGTGGTCGCTGGCGAACCCTCAACCATCTGGCCCATAGCCCTACATTCTGTAACAGGCAGGGAGAGTGAGCTCGTCCGTGGTCGCTGGTGAACCCTCAACCATCTGGCCCATAGCCCTACATTCTGTAACAGGCAGGGAGAGTGAGCTCGTCCGTGGTCGCTGGTGAACCCTCAACCATCTGGCCCATAGCCCTGCATTCTGAAACAGGCAGGGAGAGTGAGTTCGACCGTGGTCCCTGGCGAAACCTCAACCATCTGGCCCATAGCCCTGCATGCTGTAACAGGCAGGGAGAGTGAGCTCGACCGTGGTCGCTGGCGAACCCTCATTCATCTGGCCCATAGTCCTGCATGCTGTAACAGGCAGGGAGAGTGAGTTCGACCGTGGTCGCTGGCGAACCCTCAACCATCTGGCCCATAGTTCTGCATGCTGTAACAGGCAGGGAGAGTGAGCCATCTGGCCCATAGTTCCATGTGGTCGCTGGTGAACCCTCAACCATCTGGCCCATAGTTCCTGCATGCTGTAACAGACAGGGAGAGTGAGCTCGACCGTGGTCGCTGGTGAAACCTCAACCATCTGGCCCATAGTCCTGCATGCTGTAACAGACAGGGAGAGTGAGCTCGACCGTGGTCGCTGGTGAACCCTCATTCATCTGGCCCATAGTCCTGCATGCTGTAACAGGCAGGTAGATTGAGTTCGACCGTGGTCGCTGGCGAACCCTCAACCATCTGGCCCATAGCCCTGCATTCTGAAACAGGCAGGGAGAGTGAGAACGTCGAGGCCCATAGCCCTACATTCTGTGGCAGGGAGAGTGAGCTCGTCTGGCGAACCCTCAACCATCTGGCCCATAGCCCTACATTCTGTAACAGGCAGGAGAGTGAGCATCGCTGGTGAACCCTCAACCATCTGGCCCATAGCCCTGCATTCTGAAACAGGCAGGGAGAGTGAGTTCGACCGTGGTCCCTGGCGAACCCTCATTCATCTGACCGTGGTCTGGCCCATAGTCCTGCATGCTGTAACAGGCAGGGAGAGTGAGTTCGACCGTGGTCGCTGGTGAAACCTCAACCATCTGGCCCATAGCCCTGCATGCTGTAACAGGCAGGGAGAGTGAGCTCGACCGTGGTCGCTGGCGAACCCTCAACCATCTGGCCCATAGTCCTGCATGCTGTAACAGGCAGGGAGAGTGAGCTTCGACCGTGGTCGCTGGTGAACCCTCAACCATCTGGCCCATAGTTCTGCATGCTGTAACAGGCAGGGAGAGTGAGCTCGACCGTGGTCGCTGGTGAACCCTCAACCATCTGGCCCATAGTCCTGCATGCTGTAACAGGCAGGGAGAGTGAGCTCAACCGTGGTCGCTGGTGAAACCTCAACCATCTGGCCCATAGTCCTGCATGCTGTAACAGACAGGGAGAGTCTGAGCTGCATGCTGACAGGCAGGAGAGTGAGTCGCCGTGGTGAAACCCTCAACCATCTGGCCCATAGTCCCTGCATGCTGTAACAGGTGAGCTCGACCGTAGATGCATGCTGTAACAGACAGGGAGAGTGAGTCGACCGTGGTCGCTGGTGAACCCTCATTCATCTGGCCCATAGTCCTGCATGCTGTAACAGGCAGGTAGATTGTTCGACCGTGGTCGCTGGCGAACCCTCAACCATCTGGCCCATAGCCCTGCATTCTGAACCCAGGGAGAGTCAACCCCATAGCCCTGCATTCTGTAACAGGCAGGGAGAGTGAGTTCCCGTGGTCCTGGCGAACCCTCAACCATCTGGCCCATAGTCCTGCATGCTGTAACAGGCAGGGAGAGTGACAGGCAACCCTCAACCATCTGGCTGTAACAGGCAGGGAGAGTGAGAACGACCGTGGTCGCTGGCGAACCCTCAACCATCTGGCCCATAGCCCTGCATGCTGTAACAGGAAGGGAGAGTGAGCTCGACCGTGGTCGCTGGCGAACCCTCATTCATCTGGCCCATAGTCCTGCATGCTGTAACAGGCAGGGAGAGTGAGTTCGACCGTGGTCGCTGGCGAACCCTCAACCATCTGGCCCATAGCCCTGCATGCTGTAACAGGCAGGGAGAGTGAGCTCGACCGTGGTCGCTGGCGAACCCTGAACCATCTGGCCCATAGCCCTGCATGCTGTAACAGGCAGGGAGAGTGAGCTCGACCGTGGTCGCTGGCGAACCCTCAACCATCTGGCCCATAGTTCTGCATGCTGTAACAGGCAGGGAGAGTGAGTTCGACCGTGGTCGCAGGCAGGGGAGAGTGAGTGGCGAACCCTCAACCATCTGGCCCATAGCCCTGCATGCAGGCAGGGAGAGTGAGTGTAACAGGCAGGGAGAGTGAGTTCGACCAACCATCTGGCCCATAGTCCTGCATGCTGTAACAGGCAGGGAGAGTGAGTTCGACCGTGGTCGCTGGCGAACCCTCAACCATCTGGCCCATAGTCCTGCATGCTGTAACAGGCAGGGAGAGTGAGTTCGACCGTGGTCGCTGGCGAACCCTCATCCATCTGGCCCATAGCCCTGCATTCTGTAACAGGCAGGGAGAGTGAGTTCGACCGTGAACCCTCAACCATCTGGCCCATAGTCCCTGCATTCTGTAACAGGCAGGGAGAGTGAGTTCCCGAACCTCAACCATCTGGCCCATAGCCCTGCATTCTGTAACAGGCAGGGAGAGTGAGTTCGACCGTGGTCGCTGGCGAACCCTCAACCATCTGGCCCATAGTCCTGCATTTTGTAACAGGCAGGGAGAGTGAGTTCGACCGTGGTCGCTGGCGAACCCTCAACCATCTGGCCCATAGTCCTGCATGCTGTAACAGGCAGGGAGAGTGAGCTCGACCGTGGTCGCATGGGCAGAACCCTCAACCATCTGGCCCATAGTCCTGCATGCTGTAACAGGCAGGGAGAGTGAGTTCGACCGTGGTCGCTGGCAGGGAGAGGGGAGTCGAACCTCAACCATCTGGCCCATAGTCCTGCATGCTGTAACAGGCAGGGAGAGTGAGTTCGACCGTGGTCAACCATCTGGCCCATAGTCCTGCATGCTGTAACAGGCAGGGAGAGTGAGTTCGACCGTGGTCGCTGGTGAAACCTCAACCATCTGGCCCATAGTCCTGCATGCTGTAACAGGCAGGGAGAGTGAGTGAGTTCGGTGAACCGTGGTGCTGCAGGCAGGGAGAGTGAGTTCGACCGTGGTCGCTGGTGAAACCTCAACCATCTGGCCCATAGCCCTGCATTCTGTAACAGGCAGGAACCCGTCAACCATCTGGCCCATAGTCCTGCATGCTGTAACAGGCAGGGAGAGTGAGTTCGACCGTGGTCGCTGGTGAAACCTCAACCATCTGGCCCATAGTCCTGCATGCTGTAACAGGCAGGGAGAGTGAGTTCGACCGTGGTCGCTGGCGAACCCTCAACCATCTGGCCCATAGCCCTGCATGCTGTAACAGGCAGGGAGAGTGAGTTCGACCGTGGTCGCTGGTGAACCCTCAACCATCTGGCCCATAGTCCTGCATGCTGTAACAGGCAGGGAGAGTGAGTTCGACAACCCTCAACCATCTGGCCCATAGGCATGCTGTAACAGGCAGGGAGAGTGAGTTCGACCGTGGTCGCTGGCGAACCCTCAACCATCTGGCCCATAGCCCTGCATGCTGTAACAGGCAGGGAGAGTGAGTTCGACCGTGGTCGCTGGCGAACCCTCAACCATCTGGCCCATAGTCCTGCATGCTGTAACAGGCAGGGAGAGTGAGTTCGACCGTGGTCGCTGGCGAACCCTCAACCATCTGGCCCATAGCCCTGCATGCTGTAACAGGCAGGGAGAGTGAGTTCGACCGTGGTCGCTGGCGAACCTCAACCATCTGGCCCATAGTCCTGCATGCTGTAACAGGAAGGGAGAGTGAGTTCGACCGTGGTCGCTGGCGAACCCTCAACCATCTGGCCCATAGCCCTGCATTCTGTAACAGGCAGGGAGAGTGAGTTCGACCGTGGTCGCTGGCGAACCCTCAACCATCTGGCCCATAGCCCTGCATGTGGCAGGGAGAGTGAGTTCGACCGTGGTCGCTGGCGAACCCTCAACCATCTGGCCCATAGTCCTGCATGCTGTAACAGGCAGGGAGAGTGAGTTCGACCGTGGTCGCTGGTGAAACCTCAACCATCTGGCCCATAGTCCTGCATGCTGTAACAGGCAGGGAGAGTGAGTTCGACCGTGGTCAACCATCTGGCCCATAGTCCTGCATGCTGTAACAGGCAGGGAGAGTGAGTTCGACCGTGGTCATGCTGCTGGGGAGAGTGAAACCAACCATCAACAGGCAGGAGAGTGACCAACCATCTGGCCCATAGCCCTGGGAGAGTGAGTTCGATTCTGAAACAGGCAGGGAGAGTGAGAACGACCGTGGTCGCTGGTGAAACCTCAACCATCTGGCCCATAGCCCTGCATGCTGAAGTGGCAAAGTCAATATCCAGTAGCTACAGTTATTGTTATTTGTGGTCGTAAACATTATTTAGAGATAATGAGGAGGGAGGGTGTGTTTTTTTTTTTTACAATACAAGGGGTGAATCTTGTGAAAATATTTTATACGTTGTCGAGGGGGCGGGTACATTTTTATAATGACACCTTGAGTTTGACCAATCCATTTCGAACTCTCTCTAATGTAGTCCCACCTCTAACACCGCCAAAACAACCTCTACGCAGATGTCAGCTAAAGCGGATCTGATTGAATAGAACCCCATGTGTTTTTTTAGGACAGAAGTAGAAACGCGAATAGGTAAAATAATTTAGGCGAAAACTCTCACATTAGCAGAATGCGTCTTCACTGTGTGTGATGAGAAAACCGTTCAGCAGCTTTTCATTTATACGGGAAGTCACTGATAACCTTTTCACACTATTTTGCCGAACTGGACTGTGCTGACTCATATTTTTTTAAACAAGATCCTATCTACCAGCTATAGTGAATGCTTTACCAGTACAGCTCAGTAGTGTGAGAAGGGTACATAAAAGGTCTCTCTGTCATGTTGTGACACAGAGCAGAAGTACCAGAGTGGATCCACTTCACACAACCTCTTTCTTCAGAAGCACCGCACAGGGGCTTCTGTAATCACTCAAGGGCAAACCGAAGGCACGATCAGCATGTATTAAGTAACCCTGGGAACTCCTGTCAGAGACACAGAGCGCGGGAGAGCGACGTTATCCACCTGTCTGGTGAACAGGGAGGGAACCTGTTTTAGAGGGAGAAAGATGTGTGTATCAGGAGTGTGTGTGTATCAGGAGCATGTGTGTGTGTATGCACGCATCACTGTAAGTCGCTTAGGATAAAAGCGTCTGCTAAACGGCATATATTATTATTATTATTATTATGTCATTGTTATATTATATTATTGTGTCAGGAGTGTGTGTGTCGGGAGTGTGTGTGTAAGCTAAGGGCATCCAAAATCTGCATGTTTCAGCAATAGTGGGACACCCTTCTGGTTACACACCAGTAAACAAAGAAAATAGGCAGACAGTTCAGGGTTGTCCTTTTCCAAAATTACGAGAGCTTGGATCATAGAACTGTGATGTTGCTGACAGGGCATAGCCAAATAGGAGAGCTCAGTCATGCATAGTTGTATGAAAGAAGAATAGTGAACGCATTATGATCTTCCAGACTCTTGCCCTGGATCCACACGTTAACAACATTGTCGAATCTTAATGTGACAGGTCAAATAAGGGTTAGATAGACATTGATGAATGGACTTTTTAAAGACATTTCAAAAGACAAAGAGATTGATTACGGGCAGGTTTGTGTTTTCGTCAAAGTTTCTGGAAAGTTTTAACAGCAGAGCCTCACGATAATTTAAATTCACCCTCCCCCTTACAAACTTCCAGGAAGAAAAACATCATTCATCTTATTCCCAAGCCTCAAGCCCCTCTAGTCTCTGAGAGAGAGAGAGAGCAGAGAGAGAGAAAGGGAGAGAGAGAGAGAAAGGGAGAGAAAGGGAGAGAAAGAGAGAGAGAATCACACTAGGTCATCAGGCAGATGGTCACAATTACATGGCACCTTCATGGCATCCATATCACAATGCACACGAGACATGGGAGGTCAAAGTTCAGCCTGCCTGCTGCTATTATTGTACCTTTCAAGTGTAGTGTTGCTAATGCTTTGTGTGAGGCGCAACTCCCAGTCGCTGCACGATAGCCCAATGCGATTATGCAGAGTCTGGGTAGGGGAAGGTTGAAAGAGCTGCTACATTGGAATATTCACGATTTGGAAAGGAAATAGTCCTTCGGAGCCATGTGGGGGGGATAAGAATGATTCAGGTGGGACGATGGTTTGGTGTGCCAGTGACTAACAGGTTACTATAATTCCCTGAGTGTGCAGTGAGCTAATGAGCCAACAAGCAAAGTGAATTCATACACATTGCAACCACCACATGACCAAAATCGAATTGAATTTGCTCTTCTGTTAAATAAAATATGCTTGTGAGAGCATTCAAATGTTGTTCATTGGAAATTCAATCCCTGTGGAAATACAATCCCCTTTAAGAAAAAAACGACTTCACGGGGAATATGCTGATCATACTGGGAAAAAACCCTTACTGTAATTCCCCTTTGTCATACCTGATATCATTTGATGCCTTGTTTAGCTACTTTTCAGTCAGGTTTGAAGAATGCGGGGGGTAATTCTGAGGCAGACAGATTCTCCCAGCTACCCCCCTCATTCACCCGTGGCAAGCGCTGTTCCTCTCTGGCAGCCTCTGTATCTTTGGTCCTAGTTATGATGCCATTCTGGCTCTTCTCCCAGTGTCTGGGAGGCACAGCCCTCATAGACTCACCCTCCTTGGTGAAGTATTTCTCCTGTCAGGGTCGGGGGTCAATTCCATTTAAATTCCAGTCAATTCAGGGAGCATACTGAAGTTGCAATTCCAATTCTCTTTTACGCAATTCAAAGACGAACATTTAGAATTAGAATTGGAATTTGGTTTACTTTCTGAATTGACTGGAACTGAAATGGAATTGACCCCCAACGCTGACTTATCTGCCCCAACCCCGTAGAAACATAGTATTGTTATGAATGGAAGTTGTTTAGGGCATAGGTCGACTTTTCCTCTACACTTCCTCTACACACATCACAACCCTGGAAGGCAGCAGCAACTGGGCCAGGTGAGTGATAAGCAGGTGATTGCTCACAGGTAATCATTGTGGACAGGTGGATTTAAGTAGCCTTCCCGCGGTTGTTTGCTACATTTTTGCGATAGTATGCATTTTTCACGTCTTTCCATTATTAGTTTGTGTGATTAGCCTCAACATTAATGATCTGCTTGGGTTGGCTGACGACCGAGTCAAGACAGAGCTCGCCCTGGATCCTGGTAAGAATGCTGTCACCTCGGCACGCGTATCTAAGAGAATGAGAGACAGTGAGAGAGGAACAGTGTCTGCTAATGTGTGTATTAATATAGAAAGCAAGAGATTATAGTTTAGTTTAGTTTATTAGGATCGCCGTTAGCTATTGTACATGCAGCAGCTACTCTTCCTGGGGTCCTCATAAAACGTACAAATGCACGATAATGTACAGAACAATAATAGACTAGAACAACATAAGGTATTACATTCAATTCCAAATAAACACATTTTTACTCCAAGAGGCAACAAAAATACTATTTATACACTATTCATATATACATATTCGTATTCCTATATAAAACACAGTAAAATTAGATATTTGGAAAGAGGAGAGGCGCTGTGATACACAATGTTTTTTATCCCAGAAAATGCTTTACTTGCTTTTTGTCTGAGTAACCTCTGGTGGCAGATTATTCCACGAGGACATGGCTGTATACGTAACTTAGCAACGCATTGTCTGTCTTTCGTTTGGGTACCGTGAAGAAACCCATAGTGGTGTGTCTGGTGGGGTATGTATGTCTGTTTGAAGTGTACGCAAATATATTATACAAGTGGTTAGGCATTTTCAACACAAATGTTTCTTGTTAAAAAATACTATAAGATTAGTCAATTTCTCCTCAACCCTCAACCATAAAATAATATTTGTATTTACATTTGAGTCATTTAGCCGACGCTCTTATCCAGAGCTACTTACAGTTACTGCATTCATCTTAAGATACTGTAGCTGGGTGGGACAACCACATATCACAGACTATCATGTTGTTGATGTTAGGTCTGTGTGTGTTAGTCATAATGCTCCATTGTTCTTGTCCTGATCCAATGCCACCCAGAGCCCAGAGTGGCACAGTTGGCATTCCAAGCACAAAGCCAAGACATATTTTGCCAATGGTTGGTAGTGACTAGTACCTCCAGAATGCTACAGCATTGTATTATCCGATCCCCAAAGTCCAAACACAAAGAATAACCCTGGTGATAAAATGTGTAATTCCAAATAGGCGGTGAGGCCACTGCTATTGTACCTACTGTAAATCCCCTAGTATTGAAGTAAGAACTGCTGGAAAACAAAGCCACAGGAGTCGTTGCTGTTGTTTTGCTCTTACCAGCAGTCCCTGTGCATTCTCCTGGAAATAACCCCAATGCCACTCATTGTGTCATTGTGTCATGTGTGACTCTTTGTGGATGACGTCATTCCAGAGTCATTTCTAGAATTCATCTCTTTTTTTCACTCTCTCAGGTATTTCCTCATTCTGTCTTCCCTGTCGCCAAAATGTAACACACACCTACATGGCTGTATACGTAACTTAGCAACGCATTGTCTGTCTTTGGTTTGGGTACCGTGAAGAAACCCATAGTGGTGTGTCTGGTGGGGTATGTATGTCTGTTTGAAGTGTACGCAAATAGATTATACAAGTGGTTAGGCATTTTCAACACAAATGTTTCTTGTTAAAAAATACTATAAGATTAGTCAATTTCTCCTCAACCCTCAACCATAAAATAATATTTGTATTTACATTTGAGTCATTTAGCCGACACTCTTATCCAGAGCTACTTACAGTTACTGCATTCATCTTAAGATACTGTAGCTAGGTTGGTTGAATGACTGACTGACTGACTGACTGGCTGGCCGGCTGGTTGACTAACTGACATGCATGACAGACAGTATGTGGACTGTCAACAGCAACAACTCCGGTGGCTTTGTTTTCCAGCAGTTATTACTTCAATAGAGTCAATGCAGTCAGTCAGTCAGTCAGTCAGTCAGTCAGTCAGTCAGTCCCCAGGTCTGTTCCGTGGACTGAATGGAGGCATAGGTGGCTGACGTAGACCACAGGAGGTTGGTGGCTCCTTAACTGGGGAGGACGGGCTCGTGGTAATGGCTGGAGCGGAATTGGTGGAACGGCATCAAATACATCAAACACATGGTTTCCATGAGTTTGATGCCAGTCCATTTGCTCTGTTCCACCCATTATTATGAGCCGTCCTCCCCTCAGCAGCCTCCACTGTTTGTGGACATCAAAGCACTTAGAGTAGGAATACCAGAGTAAAACCATTTGTCACATGGCATTTAGAATTTGTTTTCTGCATTCCTTGCGCAGCAACACATTTCATACTGAACCACACGTTCACATTAAAGCCATACATGTAGGCCTATCCACACATTGTGACTTATGTTATCTCTTCAATATGAGTGATTGAATGAGCTTTCCATTTGTTCCCCTCAAATCAAACACATGTAAGTGCACACGTTGTCCCCAGTCCACATACTGTCTGTCATGTATGTCTCTTTCTCTCTCCTCCACTCCTTGTTTTGTTACCAGTGTTTTCCCTTATCAGTTGACCTCTGTTGTGTGGTACCAGGAACCCAGACATCCAGTTGTAGGCGGTGGGATTCATTTGCGTCCTGGCAACCGCCCTGTATTTCTGTTCTGTTACATGGAGATGTTAATTATCTAGCACAACAATGGACCAGGTTCATTTCCAGCAAGTCAGCCGGCCAGCCTACCAGTCAGTCAGTCAGTCAGTCAGTCAGTCAACCATTCAGCCATTCAGCCAGTCAGCCAGCCAGCCAGCCAGCCAGTCAGTCAGTCAGTCAGTCAGTAATTCAACTAGCCAGCCAGCCATTCAGCCAGTCAATCAGTCAGCCAGTCAGTCAGTCAACCAGCCAGCCAGTCAGTCAGTCAGTCAGTCAATCAGCCAGCCAGCATTAAAGGCAGGCAGCACTGAGATTGTTTCCCCCTCCACCCACCTGAAGACACCCACCATAGTGGGGTAGTGGTGTGAGGAGGGTCTCCTTTGCTTGAGTTTTACAGCCAACTTTACTCAGTAAAGTGAAGTAGACCAGGAGCCCAGACATCCAGTTGTAGGCGTTGGGACTCATTTCCGTCTTGGCAGCCGCCCCTTGTTTCTGTTCTGTTACATGGATATGTTAATAACCTAACACAACAATGGGCCGAGTTCATTTCCAGCAAGTTAGTCAGTCAGTCGGCCATTCAGTCAGTTCTTCAGCCAGTCAACCAGCCAGCCAGTCAGTCAACCAGCCAGTCAGCCCATCAGTCTGTCAGTCAATCAACTAGCTTGCCAGCTTCAAATTCAGTCACATTCAGCCAGCCAGCCAGCATTAAAGGCAGGCAGCACTGAGATTGTTTCCCCCTCCACCCAGCTGAAGACACCCACCATAGTGGGGTAGTGGTGTGAGGAGGGTCTCCTTGGCTTGAGTTTTACAGCCAACTTTACTCAGTAATGTGAAGTATACCCCTTGCGTGTTATTAAACCACCACAAAGGTTTACAGGAAATTAGGCCGGATGTACAAAGTGGTATGATGGGCTGGTGCTCACATTGTAAAGTCCTGATGGAGATATCAGGTTAAGTAGAGAGCAGTAGACCCACATGCCATCTTTGTATTAGCAAGGCTTATATTGACGACCCCTTTTCTTAGTTAGTAGACTACCTGCGCGAGGCCTCTGTCTGGAACCTGTGTGATGTTTATTAACAATGGCACAGAGGAATGTTTTTAAATCATTATTAAATCAGTATTTCATTTAGAGAAATTAAAATACATGGTTTTCCATTTCAAGCTTATACTACATCGTTTTTTCATGGATTGTGTTTTCCCCACCACCAGTCCATTGGACAGACGGTGCCAAAATAACTTTCGTGCCAGCTACATTCACAAACCTGGGCTACATTCCAAATTGCACCCTATTCCCTATATAATGCACTACGTTTGACCAGGTCTCAAAGGGCTTCTGGTCAAAAGTAGTGAACTATGTAGGGAAAGGGGTTCCATTTGGCAGGGTTCTCTTGTCCAATTTTAATATCTTCCTGTTAAGGGCTTCTAAAAGCACTTTAAATATCCAGTATCAAATGAATTTGTACCATTATGACTGATATTTACACAAATGATCGAATTATGATGTGAACATAATTGAAACCTCTATCTTTAAGTGTGTTTCAGATAAAACAATATTTCTCAAACACAATTGTATTTACTTTGTATTATATCTCATTCAGCTTTTGATGATTTTCTTGGCGTTTCTGCTGTGGACACGGGTAACAAACCATAGTTTGTTTTGGATAGGCGGCCAATAGTTCTAGTTTTGAATTGACAGGTTTGAGTTTGTATTCCTCAGTCACTCAGTACTTTATGGAGCTACAAGTAACTGAAATAACATAAAAACAAGTCAACATTTGCTTGTTTAACACACTAAACAGACGCATGCAGGGCAACGACTGGCTTCTGAACGCAAAGGCTTTGTGAGGGCTGTGAATTTATACCCCTCCACCCTCCACCCTTACACCCACCCTCTCCATTGTTGTCCACTGAGTCAAAGACACACCCCGTTCCTAGCACAGAGACACACACCTATAATGGGAATCTACACCCCCCCACACCCCTACACCCTCACCCCTTCACAGAGGTCATAAGTCATCCACAATTTCAATAGCAGGAAGAGCGCATCATAGTAAATAATGGGCACAATGATGTAATATACGGTGTAAACACTTCGACTGTGCCACAAACGCTTATCTGACCATCAGTAAGACCAAGGCAATTGACACGGTTTCCTTCCCTTGGCGGAGGATATTGATCATCCTTTTAAGAACCTTTTTCAGTGGTTAAGGCGTTTGTTGTTGTCAAATCGTATCCAAGGGGACAACCCAGACAACAACCTATATTCCAAAGACATCCTGTGAAGTTAGATGTATTCATTGGTTTCAGGATGTGGGTTGGTTAGTTGCAATGGTGGTTATTTCACATTTGAAAAGATTTGCTTTGTTTTATATAATATCATTTTAATTTGAGACTGGTGTATTTTTCTTCAGGACCTCTGTGTAACCTACAAGGTGCTTGCAAAATATTGAAGTTGAGAATTTAAATGAAAAGCAAAACATCTGGATTGGCCAAACTTCAGTTTCAGCAAATTATACAAATCATCAAATATATTATTTTTGTTGATGCAGCCTAATTTTGCAACTCTTCTGTGGCAAAGGTCTTACTGTCAAACAGCGAAACTAAGAATGCTGGTTTTACAATTATGGACTATAAGGTTTGATGCTGTACTGTCCTTTCTAGTTTGAAATTCAATGCTGCGACAAAAGTTTGAAAAGCACTGAAAAACAAACTGCAGGCTTTACTGGTAACTAAGAGGACTTGGAGACTTGTCTCAACTCAATGTCTCATGGGATTTGTATTTGTGTTCCATAGAGAAAGTAGGACGTCTGTCTCTTGGCTGGAGAGAGAGAGACCTGTGAAACATAAAGGAACATGGATGATTTGTATAACAAACCTGTCACAATTTCCTCCAAAACGCGGACAAAGCTTGGGCGGCGTGTTCCCCTTGATTAGAATGGATGGCCCTCTTCTGCAGTGTGGAAAGGAGCAAAGTGAGGAAAATATGAAGAGGAAGCACAGATGTAGCATCTTAATTAGAGAACTTTCCTACAATGAAGGAAATGTAAAACTTGTAGGGTATTTGAGGTTTAAATTGTCTTCTGAAGTTTATAATTCTCACTTTGAAATGTCAGACTTGATTTTACCTTACAAAGGTCAAATCAACCCCTACCAAAAAATGAATATGAATGAATAATAATCCACATAAATAATTCACATTTCCTGTTGCTGCAGGATAACTTTCCTGCTATAGCAAATTGGCTCAAATTAAGGTCCTCCATCTGTATGGAAGCTTAGACCAAGGTGTGTGTTAGGATTTAGACTAGGAATGGAAATCCGACCTAGCCTGTGGCATACACAAAGTCGTCAAAGGTAACTCAGTTAGATAGTTGGAGCCAGTTAGCTGTACCAAGCTTGTGCCAAGCTTCTAGTCTTCTAACACAGCCCAGCAGTATTTTTTTGGGGTGTTGCAGTTTGTGACTGTGATGACCATAAACGCGTCTGTGTCTCCCCGTGGCGATATTGGCACGCCAAGGCCTACTCAGTCTTTCATTGTTTGCAGAAGGAGTGTGAGAATTAGATTTTAAACGCTGTAGCGAATCAGTCTTCAACATAGTGGACATCTCCACAATTGCCAACGAAAATACATTTAGACACTTAATAGGGTGCTCATGAACCTCTTATAAATTCAATATTGCTTAAGCTTACCATGAACCTTAGAAGGAGAGACATAGTACAACTCATGTTTGTTTAAAAAAAGCAAGTTAAAGCATTTTCTCCTTTTCAAAAACAGCATACCAACAAGTGTCTGTGACTATTAAGCAGTTCTGAAACGTGAGAAAAGCCATCGTTAGGCAGAGACACAAAAGCCTTTCCTTTCTAGGTAGCGTTCCGTGTTTATGGCTTAAATTGTACTTACTAGTTAATGGGGCGATTGCCATTGATTCTGTTTGAATTTCATTCCAAGTGTAGAAAAGATCATCCTTGATGGGGTACAGAGAGGGCCAAAAAAGGAGCGTCAGTGTTGTGGACAGATGGCAGCTATTAGATTGATGTGGAAACGCTGGGTCATAACTCAGCTAGAGAGGACTACGATGCACCCCAACGTCTACAAGCGCTTGAGTTATGGAACGAGGAGAAAACAAAGAGAAAATATTCACTTTTTTTGAGAACTTTGAGAACTTTTTTTCCGTCCTAATATGGGTGCCAGTGAATTTTGTATGCATGTAGTTGAAATAAAATGATTGGAGGACATGTTTATCTGGGACTGTGGGTGGCAATTACGGTTCAAATCAAGCGCAACTGATACACGGAGCTAAGCCCCAATCTCTAAACTCATGTTCATACCCTCTTGCTTTAGTGAGTGACGTTACTGATATAATGGGAGAACTATACTGTCACGACATCTGCCGAAGTCGGTTCCTCTCCTTGTTCAGGCGGTGTTCGGCGGTCGACATCACCGGCCTTCTAGCCATTACAGATAAATTTTTCATGTTCCATTTGTTTTGTCTTGTTTTCACACTCACCTGGTTTCAATCCCCTAATTACATGTTGTATATTTTCCCTCTGTTTTCCCCCATGTCCATGTTGGGAATTGTTCGTTGTATGTATTGGTGCCAAGTATGTTATGGTGTGCGACAGGTTTTTACCCACTTTCTTTATTTTGTGTTGGTTTTCGGAGTTTGTAAGCATTTATTAAATAACTCAGTTTATACCAATTTCGTTCTCCTGCACCTGAATTCTCTGCCACCAGCACACACCCCATTACATATACAATAGAACCTACTACTATATAGGCTTTCTTTATGGATAGGATTAGGATTCATATATTCTAATTGGTGCCCATTCTTTGGATGAATTGTTGCTATATCAGAGGTTTTTTTCTCAGTCTTAGTAGTATTATTGGAAAAAGCTGGATCCTCACTAGTTCCTCACTGTAGTCAGGCAGGCACACTGCTGGAGTTGACCTAGAGGTCAGGGGTCAGGGATCCATTGCTGAGAAGGTCATCACCAGTGTGTGGCCTATGAGAACGTAAAGCTACAAACCACCCATAAACACAGGGGAGTCTGTTGGGTATAACTCCGTCTGCATGATCTATGGACCACATGAGAATATGGTCAGATGGCTTTACACCCTGAGAGGAAGTAAGACTGAATCATAGCTGAGTGGACAGAAGATTTTTGGATTTGATGAAAGATGTATGTTTTGGAAGAAAACTGAACGTTTGCTGTGATTGTCTAGCCGTGCCACAAATACACTTTCTAGTCATCTTTTTTAAGTGCCCTGTGCTGTTTTTCTCCCCTATGAAAGCAATGGTTGATTAAATTCATAACCACAATTGTTTTACACTGACACAAACGAGAATTGCAAGTGAAAATAAAATGTTGAGTTCCAACTTTGTCTGCTTAACTTGTGTTACTTACATTATGCCGAAATCGGGCTCCAGTGACTTTAGTGCCTGTGAGAAACAGTAGTGCCTGTGAGAAACGGTAGTGCCTGTGAGAAACGGTAGTGCCTGTGAGAAACGGTAGTGCCTGTGAGAAACGGTAGTGCCTGTGAGAAACGGTAGTGCCTGTGAGAAACGGTAGTGCCTGTGAGAAACGGTAGTGCCTGTGAGAATCGGTAGTGCCTGTGAGAAACGGTAGTGCCTGTGAGAAACGGTAGTGCCTGTGAAAAAACGGTAGTGCCTGTGAGAAACGGTAGTGCCTGTGAAAAACGGTAGTGCCTGTGAAAAACGGTAGTGCCTGTGAGAAACGGTAGAGCCTTTGAGAAACGGTAGCGCCTGTGAGAAACGGTAGCGCCTGTGAGAAACGGTAGCGCCTGTGAGAAACGGTAGCGCCTGTGAGAAACGGTAGCGCCTGTGAGAAACGGTAGCGCCTGTGAGAAACGGTAGCGCCTGTGAGAAACGGTAGCGCCTGTGAGAAACGGTAGCGCCTGTGAGAAACAGTAGTGCCTGTGAGAAACAGTAGTGCCTGTGTCTGAGTATTAAGGTTAGAACAGAATAACGTCTCTGTCTCTATTCTTCTTCTAGTTGGTCTAAACAATCAGTGGTTTCCCTCAGCTGTCTCTTGGAGCCATTTACGTTGAGGAGCAACATCACCGCATCATTTAAATGGACAGCAACTCTGAGAAAACGGTTTGCCTGTAGTGCAACCGAGGTTCTGCCTCCTCCCCCCGGAAGTCTTGTTTAAAAAGCTATCCATGGTGTGAAATACTAAACAGATGTAGTGTATTGTTTCTATGGTGGAAACGTAGCAGTACACACAGTGAATATTGGACCAGTAACGATGCATTTGAATACTCATCCTTTACCCCGCTACTAATTGCTAAGACATCTTTTTGATTCCACTTATGCTTTCCAATGAAAAATGTCTGTTTTTCAGTTTACACAGCAATAGCGAGATCGAATGTATTTAAGAGACGGGTATTCCAAGAAGATGAAGAAAGTCTCATTTGAAAAATGTCCAAAATATATTATATTGTTATCATGAAAAGCTCCAAGTCTACAAAGGAAAAATGTATAAGATTAAAATAACCAATTACAGCCAAATCAAACAATCCAACAGTTGGGAAAAATATGTCAAGACAGGACAGAAGAACTACTGTTACACAAAATTAGATTAATATTCCGTTTACTTTTTTAAAAACTTGTTTCAACAGTGTTCTGTGTGCCTTGTGGGTTGAATTTGGTGCTGCCTCTCTTCGTCTTGATGTGACTAGTGTTTTTGTTTGCTTTGTAACCCGACTATTGGCTCATGCTTGGCGTGGACCACCAACTCTCTGTCTCTGTCCATTCCTCACATGCTGGACTTTTCCTTCTCAGCATAACAACACATCCCTGTGGGTTTTAGAGAGACTAGCATGCCTAGTCCGTTACTCAGTCAACCAGTCTGAAGTTTGAATACCCCTCTGTTGGTTTTACTAGCCATCTCTGATTTGGTTTCTCTGTCTAGACTCTGTTTCTGAGGGACCCACGTCTGGCATCAATCACTGTTATTAGTCTATAATACTACTAAATTAACAATAATTATCAATTTCAGACAGCGGATTTTAGAGATAGATGGAGCAAAAAACAGAGCACCAACTGTCGGTCAAGGGTCTAAATTGTCAGGGCGAATTGTGCAGTTTCAGTTTCTGGTAAGTCTTTTCACAGTGAAACTGTGAGTCATAATTTACTGCAGGTTTTAAATGTCATAATCACATGACCGAGTTACCAAAGGAAACTGTGCCTCTGAGATTTTAACAACCAAGTTGACCTGAAGATAAGGAAAACGTCAAGCACCTTGAGAATTCTGCATATGACACATACAGCATACAACATACAACATACAACATACAACATACAACATCCAGATTCACCAGGCACATCCTGTAGGAATGGGCCCCGAGCGGTAGGCTTTCTGAGGTCCGGTAATCCGAGAATGTGTGCAGGTGGGAGGGAGTGTGTTGCAATTATTGACTTATTCTCTTTGCAGGTAGACGTATGTACGTTTTCATTGCAGAGAGAAAAACACACCCAGTCTCCCACTTGGTCATTTCCACATCCTCCCTTTCTTGCCTTTAGATCCATTTTTCATTACTACTTAATGGTTTCCCTTTCTCACAGCCTAAATAAACACTAACCATTAGAAAAACCTTATGTTCACCCTAGCTGGCCTCAACACACACACACACACACACACCCTCTGATCGGGCTCAAGGTACTCTGACTCTCAGGGCATTGGAACTCTCCCACAAGGTTCTCTCTTCATTTGATTTGACTTGTACCTGTTGGCGTTCCAACAATTGATTTCAATCCAAGTTATTTTATGACTGTCAGGTATATGGAATTGTAAAAAGGCAGGGGATGGGAGAATATGTTGTTTTTGTTATGAGGTGTGTGAGAAAAAAGGATGGGGGTTGAAGTTCTACAGCAGTATGTCCATGCGGTCATAGCTTTCTTTCGCCTGGGAACCTCTTGGTAGGCGATTGTAGCTAGTATAGACTGGTACATTTCTTCTGTTGATTGTTGAGCGGGTGTAGAAGAAAAGGACTGTGGTCAGAGTACTAAGGCAGGAAGAGGGTGAGGTCCAGAGACATATGTAGTCAGACCACTGGGGGGTGGAGGAAATTTTGGCCTGATCTAGGATCAGATCTAGATCATAATAAATAAGATTATATGGAAAGCGAGGACCTGATCCTAAATCAGCACTCCTACGCTATTAGAATAGAGGCCCTGGACTATTCAACAGAGGAGAGAAAGAGGAGAAGTGAGGGCCGGGCATTGTTCCTCATGACGTACAATTCATTTCAATTCCAAACTTTCTATAAGATCCCTGTGGATATTGCTGACAAATTGTGGTAGGCCCAGTTCCACATGAAATGTACCGTTTCATACAATAATAACACAAAAGTCCCATTTTGATCCAAATTCCGAACACTATCAGCTTGAGAGAGATCAATATTAGAGCAACCTTATGAGTCGTTTATGTCACTCATTTTCTAAAGGAAGAACGTGAACCATAAAACAATAGCAGAGCTACACATCCCGGCCAGATCCGTAAACCTACGGAGAGACAGAGGATACGTCCCAAAGGGCATTCTATTTCCTAGGTAGTGCACTATGCGCCCTGGTCAAAAGTAGTGCACTATATAGGAAATAGGGTGCTATTTGGTACGCACCCATAGAGAACAATGGTCTTTTCCAACACGTCACATAACAGCCAAACACTAACATGATTTATGAGTTCTGAGAAGACAGAAAGACACAGAGTCTGTTTCCCATACCTGTCACTCAGTCTATATCTGATTCCAAGTACATGTCACTGGGATACACGTTCACACCAGCGCATTGTAGTGGACAATACCAAATGGCAGGATTGTTGTTGTAACTGGAATGCAGTCAATGTGGCTAATGTGTGTGTGTGTGTGTGTGTGTGTGTGTGTGTGTGTGTGTGTGTGTGTGTGTGTGTGTGTGTGTGTGTGTGTGTGTGTGTGTGTGTGTGTGTGTGTGTGTGTGTGTGTGTGTGTGTGTGTGTGGAGAGACCACAGAGTATAAGGAGAGACCACAGAGTTTGGACTGAGGTGAAAGCCAGACCTCTCTGGTGGGCTGAGGGGGAGGTGTGTTCCCTAATCAGATGTGAAAATAAGCTTCACCTCAACAGCTGTTTTAAAGGCAAACAGTACAGACAACAGACCCCTCAGATGCCATAATAACCATAATCCAGTTTGTGTTTAACGGTAATCTGAGAATGAGTTACTTAAGAAGTAAATCATAATGGATATATGTGTGGACATCAACTCTCGTACAGTATGTTACTGGCTATGGGCCGTACAGTTTTGACAGTGTTCCATTTGGCCTCAGTAATGCACCAGAGGTTAGTTATCAGTGCGTTACAAAGATGAATAATCGTTTTTAGGATCATTTCTAGTTGATTGTCGAATTAAAATGAATTTTGAGGAACACATCCCCTTATGACCAAAAGGCTTTTTGGTTGAATTATTTGCTGGCTATCGATGTAGCCTGTAACTATTGGCAGACTAACATTACATCCTGAAACCTTAGACAGGTGGAAGATCTGCCGGTGACTGATAGAAGTGTAGGGGAACAGAAGAAGTACAAGGTGGAAGACCCATAAGGTAGACTTAACCTTACCTAAAGCTCAGCAGTTCCTCTGTCCGTACCTTCCTGTGAAGAAGTACAAGGTGTAAGACCCATAAGGTAGACTTAACCTTACCTAAAGCTCAGCAGTTCCTCTGTCCGTACCTTCCTGTGAAGAAATACAAGGTGTAAGACCCATAAGGTAGACTTAACCTTACCTAAAGCTCAGCAGTTCCTCTGTCCGTACCTTCCTGTGAAGAAGTACAAGGTGGAAGACCCATAAGGTAGACTTAACCTTACCTAAAGCTCAGCAGTTCCTCTGTCCGTACCTCCCTGTGAAAGAGGGAACCACTATTCCAGTAGCCCCTCTAGTTAAAACCTTCTACAAGGTTCTGTTGCTGTATAACATACGACAATTTGGTAGTATTACACCACACCTGACCAAATGACGTACAGTTGAAGTCGGAGGTTTACATACACTTAGGTTGGAGTCATTAAAACTCGTTTTTCCAACCACTCCACACAATTCTTGTGAACAAACTATAGTTTTGGCAAGTCGGTTAGGACATCTACTTTGTGCATAACACAATCACACTTTCCAACAATTGTTTACAGACAGGTTATTTAATTTATAATTCACAGTATCACAATTCCAGTGGGTCAGAAGTTTACATACACTAAGTTGACTGTGCCTTTAAACAGCTTGGAAAATTTCAGAAAATTATGTAATGGCTTTAGAAGCTTCTGATAGGCTAATTGACATAATTTGAGTCAAAAGGAGGTGTACTTGTAGATGTATTTCAAGGCCTACCTTCAAACTCAGTGCCTCTTTGCTTAACATCATGATAAAATCAAAAGAAATCAGCCGAGACCTCACCAAAAAATTGTAGACCTCCACAAGTCTGGTTCGTCCTTGGGAGCAATTTCCAAATGCCTGACAGTACCACGTTCATCTGTACAAACAATAGTATACAAGTATAAACACCATGGGACCACACAGCCGTCATCCCGCTCAGGAAGGAGACGCGTTCTGTCTCCTAGAGATGAACGTACTTTGGTGCGAAAACTGCCAATTAATCCCAGAACAACAGCAAAGGACTTTGTGAAGCTGGAGGAAACAGGTACAGAAGTATATATATCCACAGTAAAACAAGTCCTATATCGACATAACCTGAAAGGCCGCTCAGCAAGGAAGAAACCACTGCTCCAAAACTGCCATAAAAAAGCCCAACTACGTTTTGCAACTGCACATGGGGAAAAAGATCATACTTTTGGGAGAAATGTCCTCTGGTCTGATGAAACAAAAATAGAACAAAAAAGTCCCTGACCTCAATCCCATTGAAAATGTGTGGGCAGAACTGAAAAAGTGTGTGCGAGCAAGGAGGCCTACAAACCTGATTCAGTTACACCAGCTCTGTCAGGAGGAATGGGCCAAAAATCACCTAACTTATTGTGGGAAGCTTGTGGAAGGCTGCCTGAAACGTTTGACCCAAGTTAAACAATTTAAAGGCAATGCTACCAAATACTAATTGAGTGTATGTAAACTTCTGACCCACTGGGAATGTGATGAAAGAAATAAAAGCTGAAATAAATCATTCTCTCTACTATTATTCTGATATTTCACATTCTTAAAATAAAGTGGTGAACCTACTAACTGACCTAAGACGGAATTTTTACTCTGATTAAATGTCAGGAATTGTGAAAAACTGAGTTTAAATGTATTTGGCAAAGGTGTATGTAAACTTCTGACTTCAACTGTATATAGTATTAAAAACTGTGTGGTTCGAGCCCTGAGTGTTGATTGGCTGACAGCCGTGGTATATCAGACCGTATACTACGGGTATGACAAAACATGTATTTTTACTGCTCTAATTACATTGGTAACCAGTTTATAATAGCAATAAGGCACCTCAAGGGTTTGTGGTATATGGCCAATATACCACGGCTGTAATGCTCCGGGTGTCGTGGGTGTGGAGTCAAATGCAGGAGACAGAGTTCAATGCTGTGCGTCTTTTAATAGCACCAACGCACCACAGGGTGCTCACAAAAGTTACGTTCCCAACCACAGGGAATCAAAAAGTACAATGGAAAAAATCACAACCAGGCACTAACACGTACCTCTACAACAGAGCCGAAGGTTACATAGAAATAATCCCGCACAACAACCAGGCGGGCCGGCTGTCTAATAAAGACAAACTAATTAAACATGAACAGGTGCTACCACTAAACATACAAGGAGGGGGAGGAAAAACAATCAGCGGCAGCTAATAGGCCGGTGACGACGACCGCCGAGCGCCACCCGCCCGGGAAGGGGAAACACCCTCGGTCGGACTCGTGACAACGGCTAAGGGCTGTGCCCAGGCACTCTACGTCGCACATAAAACAGCCCTTAGCCGTGGTATATTGGCCATATATCACAAACCCTGATGTGCCTTATTGCTATTATAAACTGTTTACCAACATAAATCGAGCAGTAAAAATGTATGTTTTGTCATACTGTGGTGTACGGTCTGATATACTACGGCTGTCAGCCAATCAGCATTCAGGGCTGGAACCACACCGTTTATATATAGTAGTGCACCACAGTGCACCACACCTGACACACCTGACACCTGACAGCCATGTACCATACATTACACTGGATTAGTGAGAGTGGCTAAATAGAGCAACAATAAATAACATGACTAACACAGGCCTTGCTCACCACAGGAGACCTGGCCCTGGGACTAACAGCAGACAGACACAGAACACATAACTCAGCCCAGATGTAGCCAGGTTACTCAGGTGTGTTATAACTACTATGCAGCCTGACAATGAGACTGGAATTGTTTCATAATGATTTTAGGCCATGAGCACTGCACTCAGACCACACTCCACACAGACCACACACAGAGAGAGACCTTGATGTAGACGGTGTCACATATCGCATGCTTGTATAAATGTTATTTGTTTTTTAGACTACCCCGAGATGTTTTATTCTCAATGTAATCTAATTCATATCAATGTATGTTTCCTATACGATTATAGAAAAAAAATATATATATATTTTTTTACCACAGTCTTAGTAAATTTTCTACCTAAACACACTGTGTTCAATGTCTGGAACTGTAGAACAAATTGACTAAACAAGACCCTGGTTTGTTTAGACGGCTGTCTGTTCCATCCTGCAAAGTGTTTGTGTTTCCCGCTCAGCGGAACACACCAATACCAAACAAAGGCCTGATCCCGTTCCCGTGGCGACCCACTTTAATACAGTGGAATGTAAACTTTAATCGTTGACCTCAAAAGTCAAAGAAGGGTTAAATCAGTGAGACAATGTTTTCTCTCTTTCAGCTTTCTTTCTTTCCTCTGTTGATGCGATGGCTGTTTCTGGTTTTCTGTCTGTTTCACGGTCCACAGTCACACATGTTCTGTCCGACTCCTTCTGAGGTGAACCAATGGGAAAACCATTTGGACGGAATTCAGAGACAGAGCGTGTTCTACCATGTCATTGGAAAGCCCTGTTTCTGGAAAGGAAGGAACTTACTTTGAACATACAGACATACTTTGAACAGACATACATACAGTACCAGTCAAACGTTTGGACACACCTCCTCATTCGAGGGTTTTTCTTTATTTGGACTATTTTCTACATTGTAGAATACTAGTGAAGACATCAAAACTGTGAAATAACACATGAAATCATATAGTAAACAAAAAAGTGTTAAACACATAACATTCTGATTTCATATTCTTCAAAGTAGCCACCCTTTGCCTTGATCACAGCTTTGCACACTCTTGGCATTCTCTCAACCAGCATCTGGATTAAGATAACAAGTCCAGATAAAGATCGAGTCTTGATTAATATAAAGAGTCTGGATAAAGATAAAAAGTCTGGGTGGAAGATAAAGAGTTTGGATAGAAGTTAAAGAGTCTGGATAAATATAAAAAGTCTGGATAAAGATAATGAGTCTGGATGGAAGATAACGAGTCTGGGTGGATGATAAAGAGTCTGGATAAATATAAAGTCTGGGTGGAAAATAAAGAGTCTGGGTGGAAGATAAAGAGTTTGGATAGAAGTTAAAGAGTCTGGATAAATATAAAAAGTCTGGATAAAGATAATGAGTCTGGATGGAAGATAACGAGTCTGGTTGGAAGATAAAGAGTCTGGCTGGAAGATAAAGAGTCTGGTTGGAAGATAAAGTCTGGATGGAAGATAAAGAGTCTGGGTGGAAGACAAAGAGTCTGGCTGGAAGATAAAGAGTCTGGTTGGAAGATAAAGTCTGGGTGGAAGATAAAGAGTCTGGGTGGAAGACAAAGAGTCTGGTTGGAAGATAAAGAGTCTGGCTGGAAGATAAAGAGTCTGGTTGGAAGACAAAGAGTCTGGGTGGAAGATAAAGAGTCTGGATAAAGATAATGTCTGGCTGGAAAATAAAGAGTCTGGGTGGAAAATAAAGAGTCTGGATAAAGATAAAGTCTGGATGGAAGATAAAGATTCTGGATGGAAGATAAAGAGTCTGGGTGGAAGATAAAGAGTCTGGCTGGAAGATAAAGTCTGGGTGGAAGATAAAGAGTCTGGATAAAGATAAAGTCTGGGTGGAAAGTAGAGAGTATGGATGGAAGATAAAGAGTCTCGGTGGAAGATAAAGAGTCTGGATGGAACATAAAGAGTCTGGCTGGAACATAGAGTCTGGCTGGAACATAAAGAGTCTGGGTGGAAAGTAGAGAGTATGGATGGAAGATAAAGAGTCTCGGTGGAAGATAAAGAGTCTGGATGGAACATAGAGTCTGGCTGGAAGATAAAGAGTCTGGGTGGAAAGTAGAGAGTATGGATGGAAGATAAAGAGTCTCGGTGGAAGATAAAGAGTCTGGATGGAACATAAAGAGTCTGGATGGAAGATAAAGAGTCTGGATAAAGTGTAACAGGGAGTGAATAGTTGGAGGTAATGGAGGTAAAGTGCTCCAGATGTTTTACACTGGTGAAGTGAACAATGATTAAGGGGTGAGGGTTGGGGGTTCAAGAGGACAAGGGCACACCTGGTGTGTAAATAAGAAAGAGGTGGAGCTCTGTTTAACTGGGGAGACCAGCAGTAAGCCCCTTTCTACCTCTCCCCCCTCCCCTCCCAATGGAACTATGAATGTATGGCATTATTGGGGGGCTATGTACTTTGAAATACTTTATAACGTAATTAGCGGTACCTCTAGTAGTTGAGGCAGGCCCAAAATGGGAATGTCCAGGAATATGGCATGCACACGCACACGCACACACACACACACACACACACACACACAGCAACAAAAAAACATACACGTCACACTAACACTGAGACATTGGCGTGGGACAAGAGCAGCAAATGATTTACTATATTTACAGTGCTCAGACGAAAAGTGTGCGTGAATATCAGGTGGACCCAGGCCAGTTCCAAAGCTCATAAATACACATTTATTAAGTGCCATCTGTGGTCTTTCACGTACCAACCCGGTGGCTAGCTTGCATATCCATGTCAAGATTAAAGCGTTCCAACTCTCCAGTTGAAATAAGCCAAAACCCACAGTCCATCTATCTTGCCTTCTTTCATTGCCCTTCCGCCCAAACGCTTTTCTGCGTCCAATTCTAGTTTCTCTGCACACAAGACAAAAGACAGGACAAGTAAAAAGGAACTATTTGCTTCCACATAATCTTTCAACAGTCAGTTACATCAGTCCAAACACTGAACTCAGAATAGCTGTGCGTCTTGCGAAATTGGTGATTTATTTTCCAGTAGAAAAACATAGGAACAATACAAACACAGTTGACGTAGAAAATGACCATGACATACTTCAACACTATAACAAGAACTCGACCTGCTCTTGTTTAAACCCATACGGAGTGAGCACCTTAGAAACATCTTAGTAACCAATTGTCCTTAGACCGTTGTCTCTTTCATGGTAGACTTTGAAACATTCATTCACTTGTCCAATGAGTTTTGGTCAGACGATTAGGAGCATTCTCATACTGGTCTTCATACTGCTGTACTGTAGATTGGATATCCTTGTCCATTTGGCTGATTAGGGTTTTCTATAGTAGTAGTATTCATTCATTGACAAGGCAGGATACATGTATTAGTTCACGGTATCCCTTCCTTGGAGGTCTCCTACTGGTGACTTACATTCATAGGATATCCTCATCATGTCATAAAATGGGCCAACCCTGGGAAAACTTGTGGCCCCATCATCATGATCCTAGTTAGTACTGCTGGTGAGGTGGTTTGACCAAAGATAAAAGTGATATATAGTATATTTTCAAGTATGTAACATAAATGTGTATGCTGTGGATGGCAGTCCAGAAATGACATGCTATTTTGCGTTAATTCATAATGGAAATTTAAATGACGTTTTCTGTTGTGTAAATATAACCTGCCATAAGATCATAATTGTAAGATAAGTGTGTACATTAGTTATTTACAATCAGTAACTCCAATTCAATATGGTAAACTAGATTAGAAATAAGTTAACAATATACAACTTTAATTTTAAAGAGGCATCGCATGATACACACATATTGATCACAGTGTATTTTCTTGGAAAGATTGAAATGGCAATAAACAAAGAGGTGGCAAACATTTAGTGGCAATAAATTATATCATCAATATCTGACATACGAATAACAAACAAATACAAAATTGCTCCCCATCCTTCAGTCTTTTCATTAGATCCTCTCATGATATTTGGGGTTCACATCAATATGTCCATAATATGTCCCAAGTGCCACTTTATAATTCCAAAGTAGCCCACAAACTCGGTGTCCTTTCAACCATTTCGCGACCTAGATCCAGGCTAGGCACTTCTCCACAGGATTGCGGCTAGCATAATAGATTCTAATCGTTATAATCGGTTAGCAGGTCAGCTGCATAATGTGAACTCAAAGTTAATCCTGTCTTCTCCAGTATGTCGGTACGCACCGGCAGACCTCCTCACTGAAGTAAAAACCTGATGCACAGCGCCGATTCCTCCGCACGTCACAAGGTGGTCCGTAGCAACTACAGTCGGGGAAGACAAAGACCATTCATGTTAAAGGGACATTATAAAACAATTCATCATCTCCAGCACCACCCCAACATCAACATCAATTCCCCAACCTATGGGAAAATGTCCTGTTTCTATGTTTTGTAGTAAAAAAAGGAAGATGTGTTTCCAATGACATCATCGTCCAATTAGATGACTATTAGTGGACAATTAGTAGGCAAATAGTAGGCAATGCTCATAGTTGGTTAAAATCACATGATGCACACCGAAGATGTCATTGAAAACACTTATGTCCCTCTATATTTTTTACTACAAAACACAGAAATGCGCCATTTTCAGACATAATGTTGGGGTGGTGCTGGAGAGGATGAATATGAATTTGCATTTTTTTGTCAATTTCCCTTTAAATCGTGTAATATGCAGGAGTTTTAACAATATGTATAAAGACACATTTTTATTACTCAATTCTGGCATACTCTGTCTTTTTAATATTTGTCCTATTAGGTATAACCTCTGACTCAGTATATGTCAATGGTATGGTATCGATATAAGGAAGTCCCTCAGGTGTCTGACAAAAACACCCTCAGTTGGGGTCGGAATTTTCTTCGGGAAATTCACCTTTTCTGGTAAGTTTGGTATCAAATGAAAACAGGAATAAACGAAAACGGATTCTCTTCTATCGGCCGTGTTCCCGACATTGGATCCCTACTGCAGATGGGTAGTCATAGATCATATTAACGTGGTTTTACAAGGGGTCACCGTAGTGGGTTGTGGGTTGTTCCTTCAGGCAGAGGGAACTAGCAGTTAACTTACAGCAGTGAGGCAGTGAAACCTTTTATTTGCCAGTGAAATATGTTGTACTGTAACCAATGAACAATAAGCCCTTAACGAGGGCTCATATTGACTAACTGGGTATAGTTTATCACCCTGGCACTGGTTTAAGACCACAGGAGCAGAACTGGCAGCGTAACCTGAGTGAGATCACTGGTAAATGGGCTGCCCTTATTCCAGTGTTTTTATCGCAGTGTAATGTGCAGGACTGCAAGTTCATTTACAACTCTGGGTGGATTTGTATTCACAGGACTTCTCTCCTTGCAGACTTCTAAAAATAAAGCTGTTGTCAGCTTTGAAATGAAAATGATTTATGTCCAATTTGTGTATGAGGGCATCTGGAAAATGAACATGTATGACTACCAGTCATGCGATGTCATGTCACCAACATATATACACTAAATGGCCAAAGGTATGTGGACACTTGCTCGTCAAACATCTCATTCCAAAGTCATGGGCATTAATATGGAGTTGGTCCCCCCCCTTTGCTGCTATAACAGCCTCCACTCTTCTGGGAAGGCTTTCCACTAGATGTTGGAACATTGCGTGGACTTGCTTCCATTCAGCCACAAGAGCATTAGTGAGGTCGGGCACTGATGTTGGGCCTGGTTAAGCCTGATTCGCAGTCGTCGTTCCAATGCATCCAAAAGGTCTTCGATGGGGTTGAGGTCATGGCTCTGGGCCGCACTGGGGCATTGTCATGCTGAAACAGGAAAGGGCCTTCCCAAAACCACAAAGTTGGAGGCACAGAATTGTCAAGAAAGTCATTGTATGCCTAGCCCAAACCATGAAAAACAGCCCCAGACCATTATTCCTCCTCCACCAAACTTTACAGTTGGCACTATCCATTCGGACAGGTAGCATTTTCCTGGAATCCACCAAACCCAGATTCATCCGTAGGACTGTCAGATGGTAAAGTGTGATTCATCACGCCAGAGAACACGTTTCCACTCCTCCATAGGCGGCGAGTCTTACACCACTCCATCCGACGCCTGGCATTGTGCATGGTGATCTTAGGCTTGTGTGCGGCTGCTCGGCCATTGAAACACATTTCATGAAGCTCCCGACGAACAGTTCTTGTGCTGACATTGCTTCCAGAGGCAGTTTTGAACTCAGTAGTGAGGGTTGCAACCAGGGACAGACGATTTTTACTCGGTACGCGCTTCACCACTTGGCGGTCCTGTTCTGTGAGCTTATGTGGCCTACCACTTTGCTTCTAGATGTTTCCATTGCACAATAACAGCAGTTACAGTTGACCGGGGCAGAAATTTGACGAACTGACTTGTTGGAAAGGTGGCATCCTATGACGGTGCCACGTTGAAAGTCACTGAGCTCTTAAGTACGGGCCATTCTACTGACAATGTTTGTCTATGGAGATTACATGGCTGTGTGTTCAATTTTATACACATGCTAGCAACGAGTGTGGAAATAGCTGAATCCACAAATTTGAAGGGGCATCCACATACTTTTGGCCATACTTTTAGTCTATATAGTATAGCAGTTCATATGAGTTTCCCTGTGTGCAAATAGACATGTTTTTGAGTCCTCAATTGTAGTCATCAGTTAACATAATTCATATATTCCAGTGGTTTGCTGACATAATAACTCTTCACGTTCTATTTGAGCCCGTCATTCTAGTTTTGTTGGCGTCAGTGATAGAACACGCCACAGCTCTGGATGTGCGGCCGCATACATTCTCTCCGTTACCCAGAGTCTGGAAGCATGGCTCTGCTACACACCAGCTGGAGAGGGTTAGTCTTACACAGGCCATGTCATTTTAGGGTTTGGCAAACACAGCTGTGGTACAGCCTTGTGGCTTCGCGGCATGGATCTAACAGGACTTCTACCTAGGCTGCGTCCCAAATGGCACCCTGTTCCCTATTTAGTGCACTACTTTTGGCCAAGAGCCCTATGCCCTAGTCTCGTCTCCAGCAAAGTACTGGGTTCAACTGGAACTGGAATACCATTAATAAGTCAGGAACGCTCCAAACCACACTCGACTCTAAGTCACTTAGTCTCTTCTTTCATTTACATTACATTTACATTTAAGTCATTTAGCAGACGCTCTTATCCAGAGCGACTTACAAATTGGTGCTTTCACCTTATGACATCCAGTGGAACAGCCACTTTACAATAGTGCATCTAGGTCTTTTAAGGGGGGGGGGGGTGAGAAGGATTACTTTATCCTATCCTAGGTATTCCTTAAAGAGGTGGGGTTTCAGGTGTCCCCCCTTCAGTCCTTTGTCTTGACTGGCTACCTGAATTACCAATGACTATGCTAATGTATATGGTCTGCTATGGAAATATGCTCTGAAAAGACCAGAAAAGGCTGTCCCGGTAGCAATTTGGAATGTCATCATCATCCCTATCCTCCATTCTTTACCTTTCCCCATGTCGTCCTCCTCCTCCTTTTCAACAATCCTTCATCCATCATCACCATCATCATCATCATCATCATCATCAAGCTGTATTTACCTGCAGGTGGCCTGGTGGAACCTTTTGCCTTTCAGGAAGCACCTGTTGGGTGACTCGTTGCACTCGCAGGCACATTTGGTGCGGTTGAGTGGCTGGTGCTTGGGGCATGTCCTGGCGCAGGAGCACTGGCACGTGTCTTTATTGAAAAGCTGGTGCGGCCTACAGGACGATGGGAGCTTCTTACACACACACTGGCACGTGTCTTTATTGAAAAGCTGGTGTGGCCCACAGGACGATGGGAGCGTCTTACACACACACTGGCACGTGTTCTTATCCAGGTAGCGGTGGAGTCCGCATGCGCCCGAGGCCCGAAGCTGTCGCCTGCAAACACACTGGCACGTCTCCTCGTCCAACTCCTTATCTGACCCGCAGACATCCGCTTCAAACGAGTCTAGAGAGATACAGAGGAGGAGATTAGATTGGAATTATACTGAACAAAAATATAAACGCAACATGCAATCATTTCAAAGATTTTACTGAGTTACAGTTCATAGGAAATTAGTCAACTGAAATAAATTCATTAGGCCCTAATCTATGGATTTCACGTGACTGTTGGTCACAGACCTTTAAAAAAAGGTAGGGGTGTGGATCAGAAAACCAGTCAGTATCTGGTGTGACCACCGTTTGCCTCATGCAGCGCAAACCATCTCCTTCGCATAGAGTTGATCAGGCTGTTGATTGTGGCCTGTGGAATGTTGTCCCATTCCTCTCCAATGGCTGTGAGAAGTTGCTGGTAATTTGGCGGGAACTGGAACACGCTGTCGTACACGTCGATCCACAGCATCTCAAACATGCTCAATGGGTGACATGTCCGGTGAGTAGACACATTTTCAGCTTCCAGGAATTGTGTACAGATCAGGCTGAAACATGAGGTGATGGTGGTGGATGAATGGAATGACAATGGGCCTCAGGATATCATCGCGGTATCTCTGTGCATTCAAATTGCCATTGATAAAATGTAATTGCGTTCGTTGTCCGTAGCTTATGCCTGCCCATACCATAACCCAACAGAGTGCCCCAATGCCATAGGGCACTCTGTTCACAACGTTGACATGAGCAACGACATCATACACGTGGTCTGCGGTTGTGAGGTCGGATGGATGGACTGCCAAATTCTCTAAAACGACATTGGAGGTGGCTTATTGTAGAGAAATGAACATTCAATTATCTGGCAACAGCTCTAGTTTACATTCCTGCAGTCAGAACCTGAGACATCTGTGGCATTGTGTTGTGTGACAAAACTGCACATTTTAGAGTGACCTTCTACAGCTTGTTGACATGCCACACCTGTCAAGTGGATGGATTATCTTGGCAATGAGAAATACTCACTAACATGGAAATAAACAAATTTGTGCAAAGAAATGTGAGAGAAATAAGCTTTTTATGCATAATATTATGGAACCTTTTTGGGATCTTTTATTTCAGCTCATGAAACATGGGACATGTTGCACTTATATTTTTGTTCAGTGTACATTACAAAACTTTATTGCACAAAATTGAACATTGGCTTTGGCACTCTTGGCATTGAAAGGATAAAAACAGACATAAAAACATACATTAAAAGCATAAAAACATACACATTACACACATTTAGCATTTCCATGTCAGTTCACCATATTCTTATTGAGAGACCAGGATTGAGGTCAGTTATATTTCCATTCAGTCAATTCAGGAGGCGCTTCCTGAATCGGAATGGAATTGACCCCAACCCAGGAAGAGGCATGATGTGATCTGATCTGAACACATGTAGGTGTTCTAAAGACAGATGTGTTTTATATCCCTGGTTGCTATCATTTGTGAGTTGTCAGCACTTGTTAACAGATTGTGAAATGTTACTATTTTCGGCTAGTCGTCTGTGTGGAGACGTTGATGTTGTAACCCCCTGGATCGGATGGTATGGAACACTTTTCTCAAGAGCTTACAGATGTAGGATCTTAATTTGATCACCCTCTTGTTGCAGGAAATTTCCTGTACAGCAGGAAATGCAAACTCGTAATGTATTCAAGGTTTTAAAAGCTTCTAAAGTTTGTAATTCCCACTTAAAAATGTCCGACTTGATTTGCCCTAACTAAAAATGTATCAACCTCTATATTTGCTGTTGCTGCAGGATTATTTTCCTGCTGTGAGAAACTGGTCAAATTTAGATCCTGTATCTGTACATAAGAAGAACATACCAGTATTCTGCAGATTTGAAAGCTAGAGATGTTGTTTGACATCACAGCAGCAAACTATTGGAGATAGATTGAATAGAATGAGCATTCCTGCCCTAAATTCCTCACAATATATTTTCCCCCCAGTGGAGCAAACAGATGTTTTCTTTACAACACGGGCGAATAAACGAATGGGATATCGTCCAGAGAGAGAGAGAGAGAGAGATTTGGCTGCAGTCAGGAACTAAATTCCTGTCGTTTCTGTGTTTATGTGTTTGCTGATGAACAGACCCAGATTGCGATGGCAACGCGTGGAGATGTTTACCACAGCGAGGTTTTCTAACCCCAACACATTAATGGACTGTTTACTTGCATATGGGGCTGTTGTGGTGCTTCAGACAAAGAGAAAAATACATTTCCACTTTGAACAAACTATCAATTCATAATTCATGAGCCTTTAGTGATTGATGCTATTCAATAACACATCCGATAATTGGTCAAGTATCCCTTATGGGGTATGCTTGAATATGCATAATGTTGCACTGTGGTTTATCATGAATCATGCATCAATGTCAGTTCTCAATTATTGAGTTGCATTTAGAGTAAATCATTCATCAAGTTTGGCTTGATTTGAAACGGTCACACAACTTCGCAATCTGAAAATAATCACCACATTTTCAGTGGCATCCAAGTCAACTTTTTTCTTGAAACAGTTTTTCACAGAAGATTGACACTGTGCCCGCTGACGTCGACCGCAATTAACGATGTGTTGACGGTGTCTCTGTGATCGTCAGGGAGGTAGTGTACTGTGGTTAATGGAGCTAGAAAGGTCTCTCACGGATCTCCAGCTCCTCTGTCTTGGGTAGAGATCATTATAAGCCAATGTTCTGCTTATCTGAAGAGATAAGACAGAGAGACAGGCGGGAGTAAGGATCTAGCTGACATCCAAACTCTGGTTGATTTGCAGAGGGAGTCACCCATAACTACCATTACTTATGTGACTTATGAGATCACCACAAACCTTGAGACGTGGTAGAAAAAAAATAAGACGTTCATTACCTCTTCGCACACGCTCTCTCTTCTCTTCTCTTTCTTTCTCTCGCTCTACCTTACTCTCACTCTCATTTTCTCTCACTCTCACTCAATCACTCACTCTCTTCATGCAAGAGGATGTGACCGCAGAGAAATAGGAGAGAGAGCCCTCTATTAGTCATTAGTGACAACCCTGATGCAGTCGAACCAATGAAAAACAAAACCCAGTTCTAGCTACCTCACCTCCCTCTGTGAATGATACCGCACTCTAGATGATGGTTAAATCCGGACGGACATTAACCACGGCACAATGACGTATCTGTCTCCCTTAAATCAAAAAATCCCCTATAGAAGTAATGACCCCAACTGTATATTAAACAGGCACTATAACTGTCCAGCTCTAGGGTTTTGGTGTCTGTTCCTCTGAAGACTTCAGTTGGTGTTTCATACTGACCTGGGGAGCCTCTGATTGCATAGCGGAGGCATTCTATTCCATGGTTGCGTCTCAAATGTGGCCATTTGGGATAAACTGTCCCTGTGAGCGGAGTAGAGCAGAGCACGCACCTCTAAGCTTCTAGATCTACCTCTGATTGGGCCTGTCGAAGTTGGTTAGTGTGAAGAGGAAACACAAATATGACTATTGCTATCAAGTCCTCCCGTTGAATTATTCGTCTGTAATGTGGAAGATATAGGCCTAGCTAAATGTTTCTTTGGGTTCCATCAAATTGTAGAACATGGCAATGGGGTTGAATGATAATCAATGAGAAATTCAATGAACTGTCAGCCAGTAAATGTCATCGTATGACTGGACAATAAACCTACAGATGACCAACATCTTCTTCAATCTGGTAACTGCATGAGAAAGCTATGCTTCGATCATGAAGTCAATATCAGCTGATGAAAAGGGGTGATCCCCATTAAACCAAATGTTGATGGCTCGATGTTCCCAATTTACCCAGACACTTTTTAATATGAGTAAGTAAACTTTGAAGCCAAGGTCTGTTAAGAGAGATTAACTTTCATGCAAAAACAGAGTTGTTTGATTGGCTTCCTGCTTTCAGTGCTTCATAAACATTTTGTGGCTGGGGTAGAGTGGCGCGAGCCATGGGTTTCGTCCCAAAGGGCACCCTATTCCCTACATAGTCCACTATGGGTCCTGGTCAAAAGTAGTGCACTATAAAGGGAATAGGGTTGCATTTGGGACGAAGCCATGGAATCCAGAGCTCTGGGATTCTTTTTGAATTCTTCTGTCTCTCATTTGTTCTCTCTACTGCGTAGCCACGTCTACTGAAAAACAACTGCCATGTTGTGTTTTCATAGTGACAGCTCACTGGGTGCTTTCAACATCTGCCTTAGAGAAAAAGTGGACTCGGGTTGTAAATAGTGTATGGGGATCACGGGTACGTTCTCGCGTCACATTGAGTGGAGTGGAATGAGTTGTTCTCTTGTTGGTGAGTTGTTGAAGAGACTCAAGTGCTGGTCTGTGTCTCTGTGAGGATTTTGAGGGCTGTTGTAGAAAACCAAGAGCACATTGTCCTTCTCTTTGTCCGTTTCTGTTTCTTTATGATACTCTAGCATGTCGCTTCACTCTGTCACAGTCTTGTAAGAGGCCATTAAAAGACAATTAAATCGTGCACAACACATTCTCTTGACTCCACATTTCAATCCACACCACAACTAGGACACCCTCAGAACAGCATAAGCCTATCTTAGTAATATTGAACTCAATGAGAAACATAATTCACCACATTAAGAGGTAATTCAGTCTAATAAGCAGTAATTCAGTCTTATACGCAGTAGCTAATTCAGTCTGATAAGCAGTAATTCAGTCTAATAAGCAGTAGCAAATTCAGTCGGATAAGCGGTAATTCAGTCTTATACGCAGTAGCTAATTCAGTCTGATAAGCGGTATTTCAGTCTAATAAGCAGTAGCTAATTCAGTCTAATAAGCGGTAATTCAGTCTTATACGCAGTAGCTAATTCAGTCTGATAAGCGGTATTTCAGTCTAATAAGCAGTAGCTAATTCAGTCTAATAAGCGGTATTTCAGTCTAATAAGCAGTAGCTAATTCAGTCTGATAAGCGGTAATTCAGTCTTATACGCAGTAGCTAATTCAGTCTGATAAGCGGTATTTAAGTCTAATAAGCAGTAGCTAATTCAGTCTAATAAGCGGTATTTCAGTCTAATAAGCAGTAGCTAATTCAGTCTAATAAGAGGTAATTCAGTCTAATACGCAATAGCTAATTCATTCTGATAAATGGTAATTCAGTCTCATAAGCAGTAGCTAATTCAGTCTGATAAACGGTAATCCAGCCTAATAAGCAGTAGCTAATTCAGTCTAATAAGAGGTAATTCAGTCTAATACGCAGTAGCTAATTCAGTCTGATAAACGGTAATTCAGTCTAATAAGCAGTAGCTAATTCAGTCTAATAAGCGGTAATTCAGTCTAATACGCAGTAGCTAATTCAGTCTGATAAACGGTAATTCAGCCTAATAAGCAGTAGCTAATTCAGTCTAATAAGAGGTCATTCAGTCTAATACGCAGTAGCTAATTCAGTCTGATAAACGGTAATTCAGTCTAATAAGCAGTAGCTAATTTAGTCTGATAAGCGATATTTCAGTCTACTACGCAGTAGCTAATTCAGTCTGATATGCGATATTTCAGTCTACTACGCAGTAGCTAATTCAGTCTGATAAGCGGTATTTCAGTCTAATAAGCAGTGGCTAATTCAGTCTGATAAGCGGTATTTCAGTCTAATAAGCAGTGGCTAATTCAGTCTAATAAGCGGTAGCTCATTCAGTCTAATAAGCTGTATTTCAGACTAATAAACTGTAATTCAGTCTAATAACAGGTAATTCAGTCTAATAAGCAGTAGCTAATTCAATCTAATAAACAGCAATTCAGTCTAATAAACGGTAGCTAATTCAGTCTAATATGTGTTAATTTAATCTAATAAATGGTAATTCAGCCTAATAAGCGGTAGCTAATTCAGTCGAAAAAGCGATAATTCAGTCTAATAAGCGGTAATTCAGTCTAATAAGTGGTAATTCACTCTAATTAGCTGTAATTCAGTCTAATAAGTGGTATTTCAGTCTAATAAGCGGTAATTCAGTTGTGCAACAAGTGCAGTATCAGCATCAGTACGAGGGCCTACTCACCCGAGTGTTGTATCTGGGGCGGGGGAGGGGTGTCACGTTGCACCGCCATACATCTGCACAAGCGGTTGCTCCAGCTGTGGTACTTTGGGCAGGTTTTATTGGCTACCAGACATCTGTAAGGGGAAAACAGTTATTAGCATTAGAAGAGGAGGAAACCGACAGACAGAGGCTGTTGACCAGAGCCATATGGGCCCTGGTCAAAAGTAGTGCACTATATAGGGAATAGGGTGCCATTTGGGTGCCAGTAGCTGGAGAGGGAATTCCTCACTTCATCGACATTCATTAACCTGGCCCAAACGACACTAAGCTATGTAGCATTTGATGTTGTTTTGGTTGTTGGATGAAATGTGACAGGGCTGGACTGATAGGGCAATTTTAAGGGTTTTCAGCACATCTATCTTAGAGTGAGAGTGAATAAGCCAATTGGGTCTGATGACATGAAACGTTTCTGCCCCCTTAAAGATAAGAGGGATGCTGATTGGCTGAGTTTAGACAAACAACCATCAAAGAGAGAGGACTCTCGGGAAGACATCAATGGACAGCAATGGAAAAAAAGTCAGAAGAATATATTTGGTAGCCTAGTAAACATTGGTTAGCATTGGTAAGACCCTTCACTTTAGATTAGAGCTGTATTCATCTCTTCTTGAGCTTCCTTCCACTCCACATAGTAATACTTTAGAACGTAGCACTTCAATCGCCCTTGGATCTGTCAACGAGGATGATCATTTAGGGGGAGGAAAGTGAAAAGGATCAAAACCGGAGACACTGTCTGTCGCTCTAACTCGAAGCACACGGTGAGGCTGGCACACACGCCACATGATTCTGACTCTCCTCTCTCTCTCTCTCTCTCTCTCTCTCTCTCTCTCCCTCCCTACTCACACACTCTCCATTGACAAGACAAATGACTGACCATCGTGGCCAGCGTGTTTCACACGCACATCTGACACTTGCCAGACCAATATGGGTCTATTTAGTTTTTGACATTTCTGATATCATCCACTTCGGAGCCGTTACACATGAGGCTAGACCACTGATGAGAATCCAGTTGAAATCACATACTGGCAACCGACCCACACGGACTTTATCAGAGCCAGTGTCATGCTGCATCCATCTGCCTTGTTGCTCTGAGACAAACGCGCGGCTCGCGCTACAGTGCAACCGCTGGCCAGTGGAAGCACAGCCGCATTCCGAGCTGAACTTGATTCTGGCTGCTTCAACTGCTGTGAAAGAAAAGGGATAGCTCTCAGCAGGGTGGAGTTGTGGAGTGAAATGTTTGCACTATTGAAGATGCATTTAAAACACGTCAACTCTATACAAGCTTCATATGGAGAAGGACTGTTGTTATGCGACATCTAACCCACATGAATGCAACAGCAGTAGAATTGCAAGAGCTTGGACACAAAAATAAAATGGCAGTATATCCAGTTAAAATGTATTGAAGTGAATTGGTATTTACACTGAACATACTGAGGAGTATTTCTGTCTGTTTTACAGCCCTTTTGTGGGGAAAAACGAATTCTGATTGGCTGCACCCATGGCTGCACTGATTGGCTGCACCCATGGCTGCGCCCCTGCCCCGTCATGTGAAATCCATAGATTACGGACTATTTCAATTGATTAATTTACTTATAGGAACTGCACTGAAAAGAGAACCACATTAGCTCCATTCAGCCTCTGAAGAGAGAGCCAACAAATAGCACTTAGCGCCTCTATGGGGGATCGTTGTTGTCATCCTTTCAAGAGGGTGGAGAATATGAATGGAGCAGGTGGGAACGGTAAAGAAAACAAGTGTATGAAATGAATGATTGCGTTGACTTTCCGGTGTGCTACACACAAGGGTAGGTGCTGTGCTAGAGCTGAGGTTTCCTCTGTAGCTCCTGGAACTCACACTTGAAGCTTCATGTGTTTAGGTGCAAAAATGCTAACAAACTCTACTACCCTCAGCACGGAACATTCCTAAACAGTTTGATAAGGCTGTGTTCGACGCACACTTGTGTAACTAGCCACCGTGCTGTGAGTGCATGCAGGTCTAAGGCTTCATTTGACATGCAGTACAACTGTGTAAAGTGTCACAGTGCATTCAGCTGGTCAGTGCAATTGAAAAGGGCAAACCCACTGTTAAAAAATGGGCCTCTGGTTCAGTAAAATATCCTTTTTCTATAACTCTGTCCTGAGGAAATGCCAACCATACACAAGCTGTGCGAGAGGCAAACTAATGGCTTGACAGTGGAACTTCAACTTTTTTTCCATGAAAATGTAGACCATTTGTTTCCTCATGGAAGTGAAAAAGCAGGTCTTACCCTTCTCTGGTAGTGATTTATGACTCTCCCCCTCCATCTCAACCTCCGTCTCCCCCTCAGTCTCTACATCCGTTTCCCCCTCCGTCTCCCCCTCTGCTCTGGCAGTTTGATTTAAATGGTCCAGTCATGGCAGCTCAACGAACGACCAGCATCACCCCAATATCACCCAAATATCAGACCTGATCTGTAAAATATCACCCCAAAATCAAACCTGATCTCTAATATATCACCCCAATATCAGATCTGATCTCAAATATACTGTTACACCCCAATATCAGACCTGATCTCTAATATATCACCCCAATATCAGCCCCAGCAGGCAGGGTTGCAGGGGTTCAGCCTCAAGCTGACTGAGTCCACTATAAGGGACAGGAGGATCCAGACCCATGCCCCGCTCCAAGCCGCCAATCCCTGCCCCGAGAAGCACCCCCTCACCTTTGCACCGAGCCCCACTGAGAAAGTGGACAGGTGTAACAGCTAAGGTTACCCCCTCTCTGCGATTGATTGAGCCCCCTTTGTCGGGGGGTGATGGGGTGAGAGGGGTGAGGGAGTGAGACAAGTGGCACGGTCAGGGGTTTATCATACACAAACGTTCAGGTAGGCCTGGGAGTCAGGTTGGGAGGCATGAAGCCTCCTTCACCCTCTCACCTCTTTCCTTCTCTCTGCCTTCATCTCCCCAGGTCTAAGATCATCCTGTCTTTAAATGGAGGTCCTGTCTGATATATGACCCTGGTACAACATTCTGTCAACGGAGGGCGTTGGAGTGAGTAAGGGGGATGGGCAGGCACTTTTATTATGGAAATCCCCGCAATAACAACATTTGTCAGGCCTCTTTGAGGTCAGAACCTCTGAAACTCCAAAAACATATCTGAGACATCCACAATTGGTGTGCTAATCACAGTAAGCATCCATATGCTTGAAAGCAGGGGCGCTACTTTCGTTTTAGAAGTGGGGGGGACATAATTCATTACATTTTTTTATCCAGTCCGACAAACACTCCAAACAGGTTACCCGACCGTTCGGCGGCATCCGCATGGCCCTAAAGCACACAGTTGCCTTGTTTTGTATCACATTCCAATGATAAAACTGTGGGGGACAAAAATGCAATTTCAGAACATGTCCCCCCCCCCCGTCCCCAGTGAAAGTTGTGCCCCTGCTTGAAAGTGAAGAGTGAGCTTAGTCGACCTGATAACAAATTACAGTTAGTGGTTAGAGCACTTCAGAAAAAATAAACTGTTTTGAATTCACAAAAGCATTCGTTTCAAATGCAACAATGGAAACAGATGTTGGCTAAATTCAAGTTTTGTGTTGATTATCTACGGAAAACAACAACATATCCTTTTGACTATTTATTTGAAATAAAAGCTGCCATGAAACGGCTCAGTGGCAGCTCTACACGTTTGAGGGACTGTCAATGTGCTTTCGATTACCATACACGCAGTGGCTTAAGCAGACACCACATTCCAAAGGGCTGAAAAAAGAACGAAAATCACCCTCCTGACATGTTTGTGGCTTCGTAGGAAGACACGTAATCCGATTAACAACACGTGCACTGTGCACCTTTCGTAACACACAACAGACGTGTCCGTTTAGACAGCCAAGGTGTCACCCCCCTTGATAATACATAGGCTGGGGTAATCCCAGGAACATGTTAGTTCTTCTTCAGCCAGAAAGAAGAACTACTGCATGTGATTTGATTAATATAGTACAACTACTGTCTATAATTCATATCAAGATGGGACTTGTATGTGGAGACCTCTGGTACTGTCTATATTTCCTATGAGAAATGGATTGGTATGTTCAGGGCCTCCTCTGGAATGTGATGAATTTGAAATGAATAATAACTGTGTGCATACAATAGAAGGTAGACTACGTGTTAGCGGGCTATCAACCTGATTTACTAGCTTTTCTTATGTTAAATTGATCTGGTGATATAGAGCATCACTGTACATAATGTGACATTTTATAGCTCTGCAGTCTTGGCGGTACCTGCTGCATTGTCCTTTCCTGCTCCAATTTATGGCACAGGTCTACAGAGTACGCACGTCAGCATTCCATATGCCAAACGTCCTCTTCTTGAATAGGTCCCCCATTAAATGTCCATCTGTAGAACTAGCTACGCATCTGTTGCAAAAAGCCTTAATCTTTCAGAGTAGAAAGACTAGCTTCACTCAACATTTTACCCACACATACTGTACAAGCTCAAGCAAAGATATTTATCTTTTCAAATGGGAGGAACAAAGCTTCAGCAGCACATCTGTGTTACGTCTCTTGACATCAAGCGTTTTATTGGCACTGAGTTTCTTCCCCCACCGACTGACGGACAGCCGCACGCCAGGATCAACGTCATCTTAGATAACGGATGGGATGCCCTTTGAGCTCCTCTCGCTCGGGTAACGGCTAACTGTTTATCCTGCGGTATCCCAGAGAGAGATTTTATTTTCATTACGCCTGTGAGTAACTCCCAAATTCTCCATCCCAAAGAACAAGCAAGTGAGCGTGAAACTCTTAGCCAACTTTTCGTAATTATTACCAGTCTTTTCACCTCACACACACTCTATTATTTGACATGTGAGGAATTGGGAGGACCTTACACTCTCAAGTTGAAAGCATTTCTCTTCATTCTGAAGAGTAGCTCATCTCTCTAATGGTTTATTATGTCCAGTATGTGTGAGGGCAGAGAGCTCCTTCTTTGGCACTTAGCCCTGGGTCTTGATAAGTAACATTAGACCACATTGTGTTAACGCTGGCAGCCTACAGACTACTATATGATCACGAGATGTTGCCATTCAGACAACAGCATTCTCCGTAGGTTTTGATACATGTATATTTATATGACGCCAGAACTGGCCAACATGTATTACCATTCCGTAGCATCTCCTTGTGATTTTTCTACTGATATCAATAGGTGAGATCCTTACACATGTTGAGAGACCTGTGCTTGTAATGGTCTGTGTGTCCTGAGCATTCACAACAGTTAAGAGTAAAGGTCCATGGAAAAGAACCGCAGAGAAACAGACCAGAGAAAGATCAGAGCTCTACTACTGGACCCACGTGTCTGTATCAGTCTTTAGCAGCTAGCTGAATCCGTAGACCAAACTAATCAATTATTATATGCCCTCACAGCTTAATTTGGTCCTATTTCTGTGATCCAGAATAATTCTGGGGATGGATTGGTCTAGACTAGACTCCATTAGGTCACTTTTAGATGTTGTATACAGCTTTAATGTCTCTATATCCGCAATCATAACATAAACTGTTGCTGCTATGTAACCATACCCCCACTAGAGCTACATGCAGAAAGGAATGGTGGAAAGAGACACCCCTTAGTGTCAAGGCAAAGAAGAAAAACACAAGGGATGTGTCCCAAATGGCACCCTATTCCCTATATAGGGCACTACTTTTGATTAGAGCCAAATGGGCCCTGGTCAAAAGTAGTGCACTATAAAGGAAAAAGGGTGCAATTTAGGATGCATTCTAGCAGAAGAAAGTTCTGCTCGCCTTAGGAACATATCTGCTTTTTCTTACGCGAAGCGCTGAGCGAAGCCTGGCTATGTATGAGAGAGAGAGAGAGCAGCTTACTCGCCGAGGGATGATGCATTTTCCCCTTCCCCTGCTGTAAAATATCACATAATAATAAACTGGTCTGCTGACTCTCTCTGGAAGGATAGTTCTGACTCCAGGACCAACTCCAGGACCAACTCAGGGTCTTAGGGGACGAACACTGATCATTTGTCAACTTCATTCCCTCTGAAATAAGACCTTTATTCCATCATTTGATATGTGGTGATGTCAGAGCCAGATAAGTCATAACATCATAGGCATCCTGAATATGGACTCTCAGCCTTATTTGACTTAATCCTTATTTTACCAGGTAAATTGACTGAGAACACATTCTTATTTACAGCAATGGCATAAAGAGGACCAGGCATTTCAATTAGTCACGTCAGGTAAGATTCGTCAGGTAATTCTATCCTGCTACGTCAGGTAATGCTATCCTGCTACGTCAGGTAATGCTATCCTGCTACGTCAGGTAATGCTATCCTGCTACGTCAGGTAATGCTATCCTGCTACATCAGGTAATTCTATCCTGCTACGTCAGGTAATGCTATCCTGCTACGTCAGGTAATGCTATCCTGCTACGTCAGGTAATGCTATCCTGCTACGTCAGGTAATTCTATCCTGCTACGTCAGGTAATTCTATCCTGCTACGTCAGGTAATGCTATCCTGCTACGTCAGGTAATGCTATCCTGCTACGTCAGGTAATGCTATCCTGCTACGTCAGGTAATGCTATCCTGCTACGTCAGGTAATTCTATCCTGCTACGTCAGGTAATGCTATCCTGCTACGTCAGGTAATGCTATCCTGCTACGTCAGGTAATGCTATCCTGCTACGTCAGGTAATTCTATCCTGCTACGTCAGGTAATTCTATCCTGCTACGTCAGGTAATGCTATCCTGCTACGTCAGGTAATGCTATCCTGCTACGTCAGGTAATGCTATCCTGCAAGTCAGGTAATGCTATCCTGCTACGTCAGGTAATGCTATCCTGCTACGTCAGGTAATGCTATCCTGCTACGTCAGGTAATGCTATCCATTAATCACACACGAATAAACATTTCCATACCAAAAACACCTACATTGTAATTCATTGTGCTTCAACCTATCCTATTGATTGGCCCCTATGACACGGCTCGTGCAAAACAGCCTTGTAGCATGGCTCATATCCTGCCATAGATCTTTCAGCCAGGTAGTCACCTGGACCTCTTGTCTCCAACCCAAATTGCACCCTATTCCCTATGGGCCCTGGTCAAAAGTAGAGCACTATAAAAGGAATAGGGTACCATTTGTAAAGCAGCCCTGGATCTGGCTGTAGCAGGTCTCTCATCTGGGATCGATCTGCAGCTCTCTCTTGGCAATACTGTCCTCCCTGGTCGGTCACAACAACACCACAGCTTTAGGACATGGAGAATATTAGGGCTTACAGATCAATGGTGTTCCAATTGCCATTGCATTGCTTAGAAGAGAGTTTTTCACCTTGGGGAATGAGTCATTTCTCGGCATGCCGGCGCATGTCAAGAATGGACGAAAGGCTAATCCTTCAGTCTGTGGGGTTGACACAAGGGCAATAAACATTTACACTATTCGCACTGTAACAGCGCAATGCCGAGCAGAAATAGAGAGCAAGATCCCTTGTTAGTATACAAAGCGCACGTATGAGACTTACAGAGATTTACAATTGATCTAAACATTGTGTCACATCAGAGACTATGAATTGACAGTACATGACATGACAAGGCCAGTGAACACGTCGGTTGGTGTTGAGTTTCTTATTTCGGTTTGAAATGAGCCATTCAATTTTGGGGCGAGGAGTTTTTCCTGAACACGTAAACTGAAACAGGTCAAACTCTGGGCCCTTGTTGAGTATACCTAGGCTCCAGAGTTATACATTGGGCCTGAGTTTTTAGCTATGAGCTCATTGTCTATGGTATATTCTAAGTGTTTATGGAGTGTTGCTCTTAAGCCTGTTTGCTTGCCTTGTGCAGCCCTGGTCTTGCTCTCCTCACCCTGGGGTGTTGACAGGCCGTCCCCACCCTGCTGCTCCTCATATCACCACTGTTACTGCTACTGTTAGTGCTACCGCTACTGTTAGTGCTACTGTAAGTGCAACCGCTACTGTTAGTGCTACTGTTAGTGCTACCGCTACTGTTAGTGCTACTGCTACTACTAGTACTACAGCTACTACTAGTACTACAGCTACTACTACTGCTACTGCCACTGCATTCCACGTAGTGACTATGGACTCAGTCCATAATGCTCCACAGTGCACTGCCCTGCCTAAATGGAAAGTTCATCACGGTTCACTGCTGGGATTTCCTGTAGTAGCACCTCTTATATCAACACACTGACAGGAAGCCTTCACAGCACAGGAACAATAGGTGTCCACACTAAATTGGCCAATATGAACCTCTATATCCATTCAAGGGAAAACACTGATGCTGTACAACATAAGGCAACCTCCCACTGTGTCCAAAACACACACAACCCTTTCACCACATATACTCCCAATAAAGAGAACCAGAATCCAGGAACTGACTGGAAAAACTGAGCGAGTTTGTTGGAACTGGGGACTTTTGGTTAGCATGCTGACAGCGGAGACGCTATCCTAAGTTTCTTGGTGCGGGAACGAGCTCTTTGCAGGCTTAAATACATCCGCAACATCTTGCAAACTGTTCTTGAAGTGTATTTCCTGTCCTGTGGTGGACAATGCCTCCTTCTCACTTTCTGGGAATTTGGAAAAGTCCCTGTGACACTTATCTGCTAGAATGCTTTTAGCAGTTAATTCAACACACCCAATGTACTGAATGTGAAAACACAAGGCATAGACTGGATTAGGAATCCAGAAAAAGGCACTAGAAGAGGCCTATATAAGAAGATACTTTACAGAACCTCTCCTACTATCACTATTACCCCTAATTCCTACAGGGGTAGGAGCAGATCAACATAGCTAACTTAACTATCACTATTACCCCTAACTCCTACAGGGGTAGGAGCAGATCAACATAGCTAACTTAACTATTACTACTACCCCTAACTCCTACAGGGGTAGGAGCAGATCAACATAGCTAACTTAACTATCACTACTACCCCTAACTCCTACAGGGGTAGGAGCAGATCAACATAGCTAACTTAACTATTACTATTACCCCTAACTCCTACAGGGGTAGGAGCAGATCAACATAGCTAACTTAACTATTACTACTACCCCTAACTCCTACAGGGCTAGGAGCAGATCAACATAGCTAACTTAACTATCACTATTACCCCTAACTCCTACAGGGGTAGGAGCAGATCAACATAGCTAACTTAACTATCACTATTACCCCTAACTCCTACAGGGGTAGGAGCAGATCAACATAGCTAACTTAACTATCACTATTACCCCTAACTCCTACAGGGGTAGGAGCAGATCAACATAGCTAAATTAGAGGACTGGATTAAGAAAAGGAACACTTACTCTGGTAGAGATCGTCGTATGATGGAGTGCACTTGTCTGTAGGCGTCCAGTTTGGACAGACAATTGCACACGGTGTGGTTGGCAAAGCTGATCGTCACTAGGTTGTTATTTGTACTGCTGGAAACTGTGATTTCAAACAGCTAGGAGAAACAGAGAGAGAAAATGAGTCAAGTAACAGATAGTAGGACTTTTAGACAGTTTTCTTTAGTCAACATAATGGTGAAACCTACAATGAATAGTGGTTTTCAGACATTTATGAGAGAAAAAAATAACATTATCAAGCAACTGACAGAGATAATAGTACTTTGTAGGACCTGTATTTGTCTAGTTGATGCCACGGCGCAACCAAACTTGATGATCAACCTTTTGCCACAGTTTCTTTGCAACATTCTAGTCAGAACCATTTGAGGGTTGAAGATGAAATCTAAAAACAACCAGATGAGTGGGGCTAAGAATGGGGCATGTTGTGCAACTCTAAATCCGCAGACCCCTGACACACAACCACACTGTGTATAAACTGTCTAACCACAACTACAGACAACATTGAAGTGCATGGGATAGCAGCCATGAAAGAGGGAATGAGGTAAGAGAGCTTGTTTTTATGAGTGTCGGCAGGAGCTTTCTGTATCACGCCTTGATCAATTAAACACTATTCAATGAGGTTACTCAGTCCTAGGGCCGCATAGGGAGGAATAGAGTAGACTCAATCAGTGATTGAGAGTGAGTCTCTGAATGGCCATTGGCCCCCAAAGCATGAATAGCAAACGTCTCTGTGACTTGAATACAGACTTTTCTTCCCTTCAACGTTTCAAGTCAGTCCACATTCACAAAAAAAAAATAACAGGCCACTCAATGAGGGCTATAGTCCTTTTGGATTATTAAAACTGACCTAAGCAATCGCCCCGATCCACCACCTGGCAGACATGTTACCAAGGCAGCCCAGTCTGATTAGTCTCAGCACCTTGGCATGGGCTTTGGCGGAGGCCATTCCAGCTTCCTTTTAAGAAAGCGGTAAAACCTGACAAATGCCCCCGCAATAAATACTGCAACCCTTATCCCAATACATTGATGAGATTGGGAATGGTTTATACGTGAGGGGAATACCCGGGAATACCAAAAATACTGTAATAACGGGATGATCTGACCCCCATGACCTAACGTCACCCCAGAAAGTCCTCCCTGGTGACAGGGAGGGGTGCTTCCCTACCTTCCCCTACCCGCCCCTCCTTCCCATCCACATCCGGCTCCTTACAGCCGTGCTTACGCACTTACACTGCATCACACATCCCCCTACCGCTCTAAAGACAACACAATAACCCCTCGTTAGGCTGGCAACGTACATGACAGAAATTCCTTAAGGCGTCTTGATGTACTGTACCTAACAATGGACTCTACTCACATCTGGGGAAAGAAAGTGAGCACTACCAAAGAGCTGTCTTAAAGAACACTCCCACTGTACCCACAGAATAGTTCATTGAGGGCAGAGGAAAGAAATGCTTAAAATCAACTATCCGTAAAATCAACTAGCGATGCTCAAATGAAATAAAATTAAATGTTATTGGTCACATACACATGGATGTTAATGCGAGTGTAGCGAAATGCTTGTGCTTCCAGTACCGACCGTGCAGTAATATCTAACAAGTAATCTAACACATTTCACAAAGACTACCTTATACACACAAATGTAAAGGGATGAATGAGAATATGTACACTTGAAGTCGGAAGTTTACATACACCTTAGCCAAATACATTTAAACTCAGTTTTTCACAATTCCTGACATTTAATCCTAGTAAAAATGTCCCTGTCTTAGGTCAGTTAGGATCACCACTTTATTTTAAGAGTGTGAAATGTCAGAATAAGAGTAGAGAGAATTATTTATTTCAGGTTTAATTTCTTTCATCACATTCCCAATTTGTCAGAAAGTTACATACACTCAATTAGTATTTGGTAGCATTGCCTTTAAATTGTTAAACTTGGGTCAAGCGTTTCGGGTAGCCTTCCACAAGCTTCCCACAATAAATTGGGTGAATTTTGGCCCAATCCTCCTGACAGAGCTGGTGTAACTGACTCAGGTTTGTAGGCCTCCTTGCTCGCACACGCTTTTAAAGTTTTGCCCACAAATTTTCTATAGGAAGGGTGTCAGGGCTTTGTGATGGCCACTCCAATACTTTGACTTTGTTGTCCTTAAGCCATTTTGTCACAACTTTGGAAGTATGCTTCGGGTCATTGTCCATTTGGAAGACCCATTTGTGACCAAGCTTGAGATGTTGCTTCAATATATCCACATAATTTTTTTCCCTCATGATGCTATCTATTTGTGAAGTGCACCAGTCCCTCCTGCAGCAAAGCACCCCCACAACATGATGCTGCCACCCCCGTGCTTCACAGTTGGGATGGTGTTCTTCAGCTGGCAAGCCTCCCCCTTTTTCCTCCACTGGAGCAGTGGCTTCTTCCTTGCTGAGTTGCCTTTCAGGTTATGTCGATATAGGATTTGTTTTTTCAATGTGGATGTAGATACTTTTGTACCTGTTTCCTCCAGCATCTTCACAAGGTCCTTTGCTGTTGTTCTGGGATTGATTTGCACTTTTCACACCAAAGTACATTAATCTCTAGGAGACAGAACGCGTCTCCTTCCTGAGCGGTATGATGGCTGCGTGGTCCCATGGTGTTTATACTTGCATACTATTGTTTGTACAGGTGAACATGGTACCTTCAGGCGTTTGGAAATTGCTCCCAAGGATGAACCAGACTTGTGGACGTCTACAATTTATTTTCTGAGGTCTTGAATGATTTCTTTTGATTTTCCCATGATGTCAAGCAAAGAGGCACTGAGTTTGAAGCTAGGCCTTGAAATACATCCACAGGTGCACCTCCAATTGACTCATATAATGTCAATTAGCCTATCAGAAGCTTCTAAAGCCATGACATCATTTTCGGGAATTTCCCAAGCTGTTTAAAGGCACAGTCAGCTTAGTGAATGTAAACTTCTGACACACTGGAATTGTGATGCAGTGAATTATAAGTGAAATAATCTGTCTGTAATCAATTGTTGGAAAAAGTACTTGTGTCATGCACAAAGTAGATTTCCTAACCGACTGTCACGTTCTGACCTTTATTTCCTTTGTTTTGTCATTATTTAGTATGGTCAGGGCGTGAGTTGGGTGGGCAGTCTGTTTGTTTTTCTATGATTTGGGTATTTCTATGTTTCGGCCTAGTATGGTTCTCAATCAGAGGCAGGTGTCATTAGTTGTCTCTGATTGAGAATCATACTTAGGTAGCTTGGGTTTCACTGTGTGTTTGTGGGTGATTGTTCCTGTCTCTGTGTTTGCACCAGATAGGACTGTTTTTGGTTTTCCACATTTATTGTTTTGTTAGTTATTTCATGTCTAGTTCCTTTATTAAAGAACATGAATAACCACCACGGTCCGCTTCTCCTTCACCACAGGAAAACCCTTACACCGACTTGCCAAAACTATAGAAATTTGTGGAGTGGTTGAAAAACAAGTTTTAATGACTGCAACATAAGTGTATGTAAACTTCTGTAAACTTCCAACTGTACATATAAATATATGTAGGAGCGATGACCGTGCGGCATAGGCAAGATACGGTAGATGTTATAGAATGCAGTATATACATATTAGATGGATAATGAAGGATATGTAGACATTATTAAAGTGCCGTTGTTTAAAGTGACTAGTGATACATTTATTAAATCAATTAATTACATTTATAAAAGTGGCAAGAGATTTGAGTCTGTATGTTGGCAGCAGCCACTCTATGGCTGTTTAACAGTCTGATGGCCTTGGGATCAAAGCTGTTTTTCAGTCTCTCTGTCCCAGCTTTGACGCACCTGTACTGACCTCGCCTTATAGATGACAGCGGGGTGAACAGGCAATTGCTCGGGTGGTTGTTGTCCTTGATGATCTTTTTGGCCTGCCTGTGACATAGGGTGCTGTAGGTGTCCTGGAGGGCAGGTAGTTGGCCCTCGGTGATGCGTTGTGCAGACCGCACTACCCTCTCGAGAGCCTTGCGGTTGTGGGCGGAGCAGTTGCCATAACAGGAGGTGATACAGCCCGACAGGACAGGAAGCTATCGATTGTACATCTGTAAAAGTGTTTTCGGTGACAAGCCAAATTTCTTCAGCCTCCTGAGGTTGAAGGGTGCTGTTGCACCTTCTTCACCACACTGTCTGTATGGGTGGACCATTTCAGTTTGTCTGTGATGTGTACACTGAGGAACTTGAAACATTCCACCTTCTCTACTACTGTCCTGTCAATGTGGATGGGGGGGTGCTCCCTCTGCTGTTTCCTGAAGTCCACAATCATCTCCTTTGTTTTGTTAACGTTGAGTGAGAGGTTATTTTCCTGACATCACACTACAAGGGCCCTCACTTCTTCCTGTAGGCCGTCTCGTCGTTGTTGGTAATCAAGCCTACCACTGTAGGGTCGTCTGATGATTGAGTTGGAAGCGTGCATGGCTACGCAGTCATGGGTGAACAGGGAGTACAGGAGAGGGCTGAGCATGCACTGTAGTGGGGCCCCAGTGTTGAGGATTAGCAGTTTGGAGATGTTGTTTCCTACCCTCACCATCTGGGGGTGGCCCGTCAGAAAGTCCAGGAGCCAGTTGCACATGGCGAGGTCGAGACCCAGGGTCTCGAGCTTAATGATGAGTTTGGAGGGCACTATGGTGTTAAATGCTGAGCTGTAGTCAATGAACAGCATTCTTACATAGGTATGCCTCTCATGTCCAGATGGGATAAGGCAGTGTGCAGTCTGATGGCGATTGCGTCGTCTGTGGAACTATTGGGGCGGTAAGTAAATTGGAGTGGATCGAGGGTATCAGGTATGGTGGAGGTGATATGATCCTTGACTAGTCTCTCAAAGCACTTCATGATGACAGAAGTGAGTGCTTCAGGGCGATAGTCATTTAATTCAGTTACCTTAGCTTTCTTGGGAACAGGAACAATGGTGGCCATCTTGGAGCATGTGGGCACAGCAGACTGGGATAGGGATTGATTGTATATGTCCTTAAACACACCAGCTAGCTGGTCTGAGGACGCAGCTAGGGATGCCGTCTGGGCTTGCAGCCTTGCGAGGGTTAACACGTTTAAATGTTTTACTCACGTTGGCCACGGTGAAGGAGAGCCCACAGGCTTTGGTAGTGGGCCATGTCAGTGGCACTGTATTGTCCTCAAAGCGAGCAAAGAAGTTGTTTAATTTGTCTGAGAGCAAGACGCCAATGTCCGCGACGAGGCTGATTCTCTTTTTGTAATCCGTGATTGACTGTAGACCTGCCACATACGTCTCGTGTCTGAGCCGTTGAATTGCGACTCTACTTTGTTTCTATACTGACGCTCTGCTTGTTTGATTGCCTTGCAGAGGGAATAGCTACACTGTTTGTATTCGGTCACGTTTCCAGTCGCCTTGCCATGATTTAATGCGGTGGTTCGCGCTTTCAGTTTTGTGCGAATGCTGCCATCAATCCACGGTTTCTGGTTAGAGAAGCTTTTAATAGTCACAGTGGGTACAACATCACTCTTGAGATTTTCTGGGCTAACAATGTAAGAAATAATACATTAAAAACCAAGGACCTGAAGCGAGGAGACCATCTCTGTCGGCGCCATGATACTGCAGGTCACGTAAAGTAAAAGTCAGGTAAACTGTTATTTAATTAAGTTCATCTTAACTATTCAGCGAGTTAATCTGTCTGACTGCCAGACCTGTCAAACACATGAGTTGGTGGGCATAAAATAAAGTGGGCATAAAATTTGAGGTATCTAGAGAGACTTTTGATTGGCCATTAGTTCTGGTAGTGGAAACAGTAGGCCTACAGACCAACCCACCTGTCCACAGACAAACCCGCCTGGCTACAGACCAACCCACCTGTCCACAGACAAATCCGTCTGGCTACAGACAAACCCGCCTGGCTACAGACCAACCCACCTGTCCACAGACAAATCCGTCTGGCTACAGACAAACCCGCCTGGCTACAGACCAACCCACCTGTCCACAGACAAATCCGTCTGGCTACAGACTAACCCGTCTGGCTACAGACTAACCCGTCTGGCTACAGACTAACCCGCCTGGCTACAGACCAGCCTGCCTGGCTACAGACCAGCCTGCCTGGCTACAGACCAGCCTGCCTGGCTACAGACCGACAGATAATCCAAAGGTTGTGGGTGATGTCAGGGGGAGTAGACACAACAAGCTAGCCTTTCTCTGAGGATACCCAGTAGTAACATGAGTCAGTGGTTTAGCTATGAGTCTCCAAGTAAGCCTATCAAAGAGTCATTGGAGCTGTAGTTGGGCTTGTTATCAATCAAATCTGTATGGACAGAATAGCATGGAAAATACATGCTTCAATTTTCAATCTGAATCCAATCAAACTTAGTTTGTATCCAACCGCCAATGTTGAACAAGTAGTTACGTTACCAAACACATGTCGGCTACATTACTTAGCTGTGTTATTGAACTGCAGGTTTCAATTTCATTCTTGGTGCCCTGCGTCTTGCTAATGAGAGCTATGTAGAAATATAGAACCCTTTGGATGGAGAACATGTGTTTTATCTGCATAGATCAGGGCACACCAGCACTCAACTGAATTGTACAGACGAGTGCTAATCTAACATCTATGCTCCCCCAGTGTCTCCTTGAATGTTGACACATACTTATTCTCTGACGCAAACACAGCATAAACAGAGACATCAGTTACTGTACCACACAGAGCAGAACCCCCCCCCCCCTACAGCAGATCACATCTCAGGGCCTTATGAGTCTAGTTCACTGGCCATAAAAATCACTACACTGTTTTTTTTCACGAAAACAATTGCTCAACTATTACGGTATTTTTTTTCTGATCCCCTAAAATAGAGATTCAAATATTCAAATATATTGATGGTCCATGTTAATACTATACAAAAAAAATGTGTTAGGGCAGAAAATATTATAGGAAAAGCCCTTTCCAGGGGTGACCAGGATTAAGTCACGTAGGTCATTGAGCTACACTTACAGAGGCTGTGGTAAGTCTCCATAGCAACATTAGCAGTCTAACAACAGTTGAAATGTTATGGCCTTGACCAGGAGGACTCAAACCCCTGACTGTGAGCGTGTCATGCTTTAAATCACACAGACTCAGAACAGCCAGGCTGGGGTCAGCCCACCCAAAATAAGTGGACAATTAAAAGAGGCCTAGACGCTAATAACTCCAACACACACACAACCTCGCGGAAGACCCCCTGCCTGCCGTTTACCCCCTGAATCAAGGTGGGACACTGAGAATGAACCCCTTACTGCCCTCAGTCTAGTAGAGAAAAACTAAGCGCAAGCTATAAGCACATCAGAGTACATCCAATACGTCATCGGAATTTCCACAGATCACACTCGGTAAAAACAATGCGTTGTTTTGGCATTTTCATGCAAATCAACTAAACCATTTCTAAATCATATGAAGCAAGGCTTTAACCCAACTCCAGTCCTCAGGGGCCTGTGTGTCTAATGGTTTTCAGGTCTTGCCGTTCAACTAGTAAAATGATGATCTGTGGTCAATCAATGACTTTGATTGATTGATTAAGCCCCTGGGGACAAAGCAAACCTGACGATACTGTGGCCTGTGAGGACTGAAGTTGAGTACCGCCGCTGTTTAAGAACCCCACTCCAACATACTAGCCAACACACACACCCACACACACACACCCACACACACACCACAGTCCACCCCTCCCTCTTGCGGTCCCCCAGGCTGTGTGTAACTCACCGTCTTGCTGATGTAGGAGGTGCTGATGTTCAAACACTGATGCGCCTCGCTGTTGCAGCAGCCCCCACATCTGTAGACAGACACGCAGGGTGGTTTATAGAAGGTGTTTGTAGCCGCCCCAAACTCTTTCCCCACATCTAAACAAACTTCTCGTGGCATGCACTGGGTCTTTTTCCACTCTGACTCAATACCTGTTGGATGCACGTTGAGAGAATCAGACAGGAAGACCAGAGCATTAAAATGACATCATCATTCGACAAACCATGTATTGTATTGCACTTCCTGTATTGACGTCAGTCAAGGCAAGTGGCCAATCAAATGTCTTTTCTTTTTTAGGTGATATACATTTGTTTGCTAAAACTAAGCACTGATCTAATTGTTTGTTATAGTCAAGTGCTACCATCCTACAAGGTCAGTTGGTCAACACCCAACAAATCTAGACAGGCCAAACAGTGACAGAAAAAAGCATCTCCTGAAAACAGACACTTACTTTTCAGTGTGTCAGGGTTGAAGGGAGCACCAGCGTACGCCGGCAGTTCGCCGCGCGACCGCGTTTCCGTGGCTGTGTGTTCCCCTCTCAGGGGGAAGCGTGCGCCCCGCTTCGACCGGCAACTGAGCACTCTGTAGTAGTTAGGGTACACTATCCTCATCAGTTCCTCAACACTGGCCACGGAGCGCAGCTGCTGCTCAAGGTCTGGCTCCGACGGCTCCTGGATGGAAAGAACAGAGAGACCCTATAAGGACTGATGTACTGGTACCGTTATCACACATTAAGGACTGGGGAGAAGACATGAAGGTTGTTTGGTTTGAGGAGACCTCCCACAATAGTGTGGTGAATGATACAGACAGGGTTCACGATGAACTGTGTTACCAGAGTCAACTCAGACGGAGACAATATTATGATCTGATGAATTGACTTAGATCTTATTGTTATTTGTTAGGAGGAGGAAGAGTGTTTAGAAAGGAATCTCATGGTGATGGTTTTGGCTCACGGACATAGACATGTCACTAACCCCCTAGAAAGTGCAATAAATGCTTGTTTATCCATATTGAGCCTTTTCATTGGTTGATATAGTTTGGGTTCTGCTGTGTGCTGGTCTTTTGGATTAAACCTTTTCAATTGCATTGGTAAAGCATTTCCTGTCGGCCAACAAAGATGCAGTGGAATCAGGTGATATGCATTTTACATACAGTCTTATCCAGAGTTACTTACTGGAGCAGCTAGGGTTAAGTACCTTGCTCAAGGGCACATCGACAGATGTTTCACCCAATTGGCTCGGGGATTCGAACCAGCAACGTTTCAGTTACTGGCCCAATGCTCTTAACCGCTAGGCTAATTGCTCTTTGAACAATTAGCCACTCATTCATTCACGGACTGCAAACCAGGCCTTAGTAGGCTCCTGTACTTGTTGATCTGCCATGACCTGCCATGAATCAGTTCAATCGACTAACTGTGTTAGTTTTACTATTCATTCCAAAACATAATTCTCATTCAATGCTGAAAATCCCTTTGTATTGCGCCGCCTTTATCAGTTGTATCAAACCACAGACCAGTATTGAAATGAAAAATAAATAAAAATGATATCCGCAAATAGGTGCAGAGTGAACGATGAAAAAATCCTTTAACGTACGGGCTAAGACATGATTAAAATACACCAACACGTATCGGTTACGCCTTCAGGGTGTCTACACAGTGGAGAGGCAGACCAATACTGTCTGAACGAGTAGGGAGGCGCTACTATAGTTAATGACCTGTTCTCCTTCAACAGTACAACCAACCCCTGTTAGACATCTGTATCCGAATCGTCTAGGACACCTTCAGCACCCGGCCGTCTCTCACCGGCCAAACAATTGACAGGCTGCTTACTCAGTAAGCCGAGCAGGGTGTTAAACGCGGCCCGGGAGTTGAGATCTTGAGCTGAAGCAGCGTCCGCAGCGAGAATGTTTCATCGTGGAGCCGTGCCTCCCCCTCTCACGTAACCCTCCCTCCACCCCACCACTCCTTGGGGGATACGAGTTTGCAAAGTGTGAAAACATGAGCACTGTCTAACAGAGTGTACAGGAGTCGCCGATGAAAAGTGATACTGCTGCCTGGAACATTCCAGGAAACATGCCCAGTGACCCTCATGAGTCATGACTGATCACCCCCGATGATAACCGAAAAAGAGAGAGAAAGAAAGAGAAAACCTCCCTCCCTCACATTCGTCTCCCTTCAAGGTGTCAAAAAGCGAAAGTAAGAAAAAAAGGGGAGGATAAATGTTTTTTTAAATTTCGGACAGACTCTATCTGGGTAATTCATCATAGTTTATTATCCAAGACCGAGCTGGGATTATTAAATAGACATGACATTTTATTCTGTGCTGACAACCATGGATATGTAAGGTTCTTGACTCTAATTTACAGAGAACACGTCTCTTAAATGCTTGGCTTGGGGAACATGATAAATTATAAATACACATGACATATGTTTGCCTTAAAGCTTGTGGGATGTTGAGTGTTTTAAAACACGTCGACAGGATAGGCAAATTCAACAAAGACATGAACCATTATGTTTTCCCTAGTTGAGTTGTTTCCAGAGAAGGTTACTTAATAATATGTTGAATTGTCTAATTCATCTTGTCTTCGAAGATGAGCCATGCGCTGTTTGCAAACATTTCACCCAAACGATAAGGAAGAGGAACTGAAAGGGGACGTGCTTTGCAGTTCGCAGACAATTGACAGATTGTAAACATACTGGTTGTATTATTCAGTCCAGGGAATGCTTGTTGGACTTGTGATACCCTCCAAGGACACCGGTTCAAGCCTTGGATTTGATATCAGATGTCATCACTTAATAAACAAGGCAGAGCAGATAACGGGATGGAACAGCAGTTCCATCTTTTACTCCTGTATCGCCAACAGTTAACTGACAATACGACCTCAGCTCCTCTGTAATTGACATTATCCAGAAACAAAGAGAGAAAGAGCTTGACCTTTCTATCAGGTTAAAGTGGAACCTTAGAGTCGTTCATATATTGGAATCTATAGTGTACCACCTGTACAGCGGGTGGTGCTCAACTCTGGTCCTCTAGACATGCAACATCTCTCTCCCGAGCACTGCTTCCTTATCAAAGTATCAGTTGAAGAGGTAGAATTCAATTCCTTGTAGGAAGTGGCCATTTTCCCCTTGATTTATTCAGGAAACACCAGAGATAGCCTGAACAAGACTATTGTATTAGACTCCTTTCATGTGTTAGTTGTCAATGGTTCTAGAGATAACACGCAATGGTCTGTTTCCTACCAGAAACAATAGACACTGTGTGTGTGTATGTGTATGTGTGTGTGTGTGTGTGTGTGTGTGTGTGTGTGTGTGTGTGTGTGTGTGTGTGTGTGTGTGTGTGTGTGTGTGTGTGTGTGTGTGTGTGTGTGTGTGTGTGTGTGTGTGTGCGTGTGTGTGTGTAAGCTTATTCACACTTTGGTCCACCCTCACGTTCTTTCACAAGGGAAAGAGGCATCTGACGTCTTAAATCAATTTTAAGTAAGACAAAGGCAAACAATGAACAAACCTATCTCCAACTAAACATTCCGCTTAACTAGAAATATAACCTATTGTTGTTTTACTTCTGACTTGGGAGCACAGAGTACAGAAGACCAATATGGAAACACACAATAAGGATCCACAGTGGAATGCATCCACCTGGCAGTAGACACTTGACAGTACAGTAGAAAGGCAGAACATTCGTTAGGTCACCCTTTCCTGCAGTCAAATGACCTAGTGGCCTCATGGGTGGACTGTTATTATTATTTTTCATAATTAATACACTTTTGTTTTTAAATCACGCCAATAATTCCGTTGTTTCTATGTCAAACAGTTGTGTTATATTTCAGTCTATTTTGATGTATATAAAGTATATTATTGGGATGCAAACTCAAAATGTAATACGTTTCAACTCTATATCTGACATGGTACAGGTGTCTTCTTTTTTTAAGCCCATAACCAATGTGTGTGAGGTGTATACTTTGTTTCAAAGTAGATTTGTTTAAGACTACAAAGAAACACTGTGTGACCTTGATTTAGCCCACTGCAGTAAAAAGCTGATTTGTTCCATGCAGTTTAGAACTCTGCCAAGCAATCCCACTGATGACACTTACATTAACTACTTTTGACTAGGGTTCATGCGGTGAAAGTTGGAAGTCACAGGATATGAATGACCGCGCGGACAGACATACAGTCCGGATAAAAGAATGTTCAAAATGTAACACATAAAACCTCAGCCAAAGTTCATTTTTTGTCAGTCCTGGTCTTCATCCAAAATGGCACAGTATACCTTTCATAGTGCAGTAAAGTAGTGCACTACATAGGGAATAGGGTGCCATTTTGGACGAATCTCTGCTGTTAGTGGAATGCACTGCCACGGGCACAGGAAGGTGAATGTATGACTGAGGGATGGTCATGGAACAGTATTGCCACACTACAAGCAGGCACAGGAAATCCTCCTGACCACTATGACAGTAATAACATGCCAGTGTGGTTTAATCATCAGCATGTGTGGTTCCAATTACCAAGCAAACATAAAAGCTGTTGTCTTTGCACTTGAATGACCTCTTAACAGCATTGCAGATTTAACTGACTTTCAATTGTTCAATTGACACCATTAGGAGGGAGTGGCTAGGGCCAGGAGTTTTCCCTGACCATGTGATCTGACCAGGAAAAACTCCAGTCCCTGGTTGCATAGATTACAACCAGGGCTGTGAGATTCCCCTAGTCAGGGAAAATGGACAATTAAACAATGTCAAGATGGAATCATATGGGAGTTACTTTCTGTAACGAACAGGAGAAACCTGTGGCCGAAGTGATGGCCTCAGTACTGAGTTACTGGAAGGCTGCTACATCCTATCCTGTACAGTACGGCTCTAGGTATTTCCTATGATGACAGGTATAAACCACAGCCTGAGCCTGGGCTGGACGGTGAAGGAGCAGTGTGTGTGCTTCCTCTGACTAAGCAGAGCAGGTTTATGGGTACCAGGCAAGCCCCCTTCCCCCCTCCCCTCTAAGATCCAGTATCCAGCAACCCAAAACGATCATCTGAATCTGAGCCTGGAATTCCTCTCTTCCCTTCACCTGCAGGGCCAGGGATTTAATCCGTGTTGCCAGGTATCAACTAGAATCTACCTCTTCAAATATATTACCATGAATGTATTGCCATGGGGAGTATATGATACTGTATCGTCCGTTTGTATCTGTTTTACACTGCCTAAAGACGGAGCCTGATGTCATGTTCTGCATTAGAGTGACATTTAGTGAGCAAACCGCCTGACAAGATTTTTCCATTCCCAAAAGTGATGTCATAATCAATAAAAACACAGTCAAAATACTGCCAAAGTCAGACAGTGACTCATCGATATTGCAAAAATAGTGAATTAAAGATTTCCTAATATGTCCAAACCGCATAATCTAATGATATTGAGTCATATTGAAAGTAAAATAACCGATTGAAAATGGTTCCCTTAAGAACAAACAAGCATCCTGGTTTGGAAAAAATGCTATAGCAGTGGCCAATAAGTAATCGTCTGATAGTTACTCAACAAATTATTCTGTAATTTTTTAAATTTAACCTAAATTTAGCTAGGCAAGTCAGTTAAGAACAAATTATTATTTACAATGATGTATTTGATGTCAACGGAGTGACAGGAAAACCTCAAACTATTCCTGTCCTTAACTTGTGATAGTAACTTACTCCGTTAACTCCATCCAACAATTTAAAACTGAATAGTCTTCGACTTCCCAAATAAAAGTATTTTCATTTGAAACCAAACAAAGAATTGTATTCGCTGTTGTACATCAGGACAAAACTCACGAAACAGATCCTTTAAAACCAAGGCATATCCTCTTTGGGTCAAGTCAGATCCAACATTCAGTCATCTGTAGTTTGATCTGACGACATTATGTTATAGCCCCAGATGTGAAACCACTAAATATTCAAACCAAAACAGATCCATGACGAACCATAATATCTCTGATGTCTGCATATCATCCACGGTCTGTACATGAGGAGGAACCATTACTGCTAAATGGGGATAAGAGATTATGGAATGGCATGTAGCCAAAGGCAAGGTGGAACAGCAGGCTGCTAAAGCAGGATATGGTCTTTTTCTCCATAGCCTGATCCCACTACTAGCTACCTGCACAAACACAGGAATTACACTTGTAGCATCTGTTACAGCCATTACTTTGATCCATATTTATTAGACCCTCAGGACCAGGCATAGAGACAAAGAACAGGTTGTAATGGACCTAGAACAGGCCTAGCTAGTGTAGGACAAGACAGGCTTAGAGACCAAGAACAGGTTGTAATGGACCTAGAACAGGCCTAGCTAGTGTAGGACAGGACAGGCTTAGAGACCAAGAACAGGTTGTAATGGACCTAGAACAGGCCTAGCTAGTGTAGGACAGGACAGGCTTAGAGACCAAGAACAGGTTGTAATGGACCTAGAACAGGCCTAGCTACAGTAGGACAGGACAGGCTTAGAGACCAAGAACAGGTTGTAATGGACCTAGAACAGGCCTAGCTAGTGTAGGACAGGACAGGCTTAGAGACCAAGAACAGGTTGTAATGGACCTAGAACAGGCCTAGCTACAGTAGGACAGGACAGGCTTAGAGACAAAGAACAGGTTGTAATGGACTTAGAACAGGCCTAGCTAGTGTAGGACAGGACAGGCTTAGAGAACACTATACTGAGGAAACGGACCTAGCCAGAACCATATTCATATATCTACATATACAGTTGAAGTTGGAAGTTTACATACACTTAGGTTGGAGTCATTAAAACTTGTTTTTCAACAACTCCACAAATTTCTTGTTAACAAACTATAGTCTTGGCAAGTCGGTTAGGACATCTACTTTGTGCATAACACAAGTAATTTTTCCAACAATTGTTTACAGACAGATTATTTCATTTATAATTAACTGTATCACAATTCCAGTGGGTCAGAAGTTTACATACACTAAGTTGACTGTGCCTTTAGACAGCTTGGAAAATTCCAGAAAAAATATGTCATGGCGTGAGAAGCTTCTGATAGGCTAATTGACATCATTTGAGTCCACTGGAGTTGTACCTGTGGATGTATTTCAAGGCCTACCTTCAAACTCAGTGCCTCATTGCTTGACATCATGGGGAAATGAAAATAAATCAACCTCAGAAAAACAATTGTAGACCTCCACAAGTCTGGTTCATCCTCGGGAGCAGTTTCCAAACGCCTGAAGGTACCACGTTCATCTGTACAAACAATAGTATGCAAGTATAAACACCATGGGACCAAGCAGCCATCATACCACTCAGGAAGAAGTCTTACTTTTCTCCTAGAGATGAACGTACTTTGGTGTGAAAAGTGCAAATCAATCCCAGAACAACAGCAAAGGACCTTGTGAAGATGCTGGAGGAAACAGGCACAAAAGTATCTGTATTTGCAGTAAAACGAGTCCCTTATTGACATAAATTGAAAGGCCGCTCAGCAAGGAAGAAGCCACTGCACCAAAACCACCATAGAAGAAGCCGTACTACGGTTTGCAACTGCACATGGGGACAAAGATCATACTTTTTGGAGAAATGTCCTCTGGTCTGATGAAACAAAAATAGAACTGGCCATAATGACCATCGTTGTGTTTGGTGGAAAAAGGGGGAGGCTTGCAGGTCGAAGAACGCCATTCCAACCATGAAGCACGGGGGTGGCAGCATCATTTTGTGGGGGTGCTTTGCTGCAGGATGGACTCGTGCACTTCACAAAATAGATGGCATCATGAGGGGGAAAAATTATGTGGATATATTGAAGAAACATCTCAAGAGTCAGGAAGTTAATGCTTGGTCGCAAATGGGTCTTCCAAATGGACAATGGCCCCAAGCATACTTCCAAAGTTGTGGCAAAATGGCTTAAGGACAACAAAGTCAAGGTATTGGAATGGTCATCCCAAAGCCCTGACCTCAATCCTATAGAAAATGTCTGGGCAGAACTGAAAAAAAGCGTGTGCGATCAAGGAGGCCTACAAACCTGAGTCAGTTACACCAGCTCTGTCAGGAGGAAAGGGCCAAAATTCACCCAACTTATTGTGAGAAGCTACCCAAAACGTTTGATCCAAGTTAAAAAATGTAAAGGCAATGCTACCAAATACTAATTGAGTGTTCGTAAACTTCTAACCCACTGGGAATGTGATGAAAGAAATAAAAGCTGAAATAAATAATTATTTCTACTATTATTCTGACATTTCACATTCTTAAAATAAAGTAGTGATCCTAACTGACCTAAGACAGGGAATTTTTACTTGGATTAAATGTCAGGAATTGTGAAAAAAACGGGAGTTTAAATGTATTTGGCTAAGGTGTATGTAAACTTCCGACTTCAACTGTATATCACTCCGGATGTAGCTACAGTAAGACAGGACAGGATTAGAGAGCACTGCACTGGGGAAGCTGACCAACCTACAGTAAGACAGGACAGGTTTAGAGAGCACTGCACTGGGGGAGCTGACCTAGCTACAGTAAGACAGGACAGGTTTAGAGAGAACAAACACCAGACTCCACTGACCTAGCTATAGTAAGACAGGACAAACACCAGACTCCACTGACCTTGCTACAGTAAGACAGGACAAACACCAGACTCCACTGACCTAGCTATAGTAAGACAGGACAAACACCAGACTCCACTGACCGTGCTATAGTAAGACAGGACAAACACCAGACTCCACTGACCTAGCTACAGTAAGACAGGACAAACACCAGACTCCACTGACCTAGCTACAGTAAGACAGGACAAACACCAGACTCCACTGACCTTGCTACAGTAAGACAGGACAAACACCAGACTCCACTGACCTAGCTATAGTAAGACAGGACAAACACCAGACTCCACTGACCTAGCTACAGTAAGACAGGACAAACACCAGACTCCACTGACCTAGCTACAGTAAGACAGGACAAACACCAGACTCCACTGACCTAGCTATAGTAAGACAGGACAAACACCAGACTACACTGACCTAGCTACAGTAAGACAGGACAAACACCAGACTCCACTGACCTAGCTATAGTAAGACAGGACAAACACCAGACTACACTGACCTAGCTACAGTAAGTCTGGACAAACACCAGACTCCACTGACCTAGCTACAGTAAGACAGGACACACACCAGACTCCACTGACCTAGCTATAGTAAGACAGGACAAACACCAGACTCCACTGACCTAGCTACACAGCACAAACACCAGCTCTGGATGGCTGAGCAGACTCCCACCACAATATAGATGGAAGGAGTTGGAAGGGGAAGAGAGGGCCCCATGCACCGCCATGCCTCCATCCATCTGGTGTGCAGGGTTAGCCAATATCAGGGATATCTGTCCTATTCTACTGATATGGACCCGAAATGAACTGAGATACAAATCATCATGTAGGGACCGCTCAGCAGACCTGAACCCAGACAGACTGCAGGTTTCATTTGAATAATGCTATTCATCACTAATCATTTCCTGGGCTGCATCTCAAACGGCACCTACTCCCTTTTTAGTGCACTACTTTTGACCAGAGCCTTATGGGAACCCTGTCATCACTGGGTGATAGGGTGCCATTCGGGATGCAGACCTGGCGTGATTGAAATGTCTCCCGGTAGGTAGGAAGACTCCAACAATTCCTCATGTACATCACGCTACAGCTCATCCCAATGCCAACATCATTCCACCCTCCTTCTTCCACACTCTCTCACCCACTTGCCTTCTTCCTTGGGGGAATGGCTTTGCCATTCCTAGCGCTAGAGCTGCTATAGGCATTAGATGTAAAACTGGCACTGTGCAAAGTCTGAGCAAATCAAATATCATAGTCAGTGTTAATGTACATAGTATAGGATTAGCCTCGAAAACCCCAATAAACTATTATTGAGTAGTTGCCCAGATACAATCAGCTTTGCAGAAGAACTTGGAGGAAAAGGGATTTTGAACACTGATCGTGTAATCCTCAACTGGCTTCCATTTTGTCACCCTTCCTCTTTGACAGATTTGCAGATTCGTTTCGCAGATATCTGACAGACATGAGGGATGTGTTTTTAGTGGGATTAGACATGTTTATCTGTGGATGGCTGCTTGCTTTAGGGTTTCTGCGGAGCAATAAAGCAATCAGCTCAGCCTATTTATCTGGCTCTATAGGACCACCGGGAACTAGAGCCTGATGTAGCATAGCCCACCTTCTGAGCTCCCCTTCCAGGGTGTTCTGCCTGGCCGACTTTAAATCCCCACACATCAGCCTCCAGCCTCCACTGGGTTAGCTAGCCTGCACTGGGTTAGCTAGCCTGCACTGCAGGTTAGCTAGCCTGCACTGGGTTAGCTAGCCTCCACTGGGTTAGCTAGCCTGCACTGGGTTAGCTGAAATGCACAAAAAACTACTTTTGATGTACATTTGACAAAAGCTAGATCCATTCAAGCCATGATCCCAACACTGGTCTACCAATGCATGCTGAGTCTTTCCAACTTAATCTCAACTTTCAAATACTGCAGCAGGTTGAAGGGCGAGGGAAAACCTCAAAGTATAGGACAGGAGAAAACGTGTATCTTACATGCTGTTCTATGCTAATTGTCCTCGTTGGAGTCTGAGAGTTAACCTGTTGGTTTCTCTTGAAAGGGCAGGTCCTGTATGTGCAAATCCTTGAGATACACTTGAATAACTTGAATTTTGTGTATTGTCAAGAGAGAATTGTGTGAAAATTTGAACTACACTCACAGATGTCTAATTGTAATTGTTTCCACAGAGCAGTTGGAATCGCTAAGCTGACACAGTACAGAGGGAGCCCGCTCCCCAGAGCTCATCGCTTTTAGCGGTATTGGCCGCGAGGGCATTACGTCACGACTTGTTGTTTTAGCGCTTGGAGTGCTGCGGTTGCACGCTGGCAGTCGTGGTGTAAGCTGATTTAGGAGCGCAGAGCCGTGTATGTGTGTGTGTGTGTGTGTGTGTGTGTGCTTGCGTTTATGTGTGTGCGCTCATTTGTGAGTACGGGTGTGTCACTGTCGTAACTTCAGACCAGGCGTGCAGCTCACACTCCTCTTCTTAACAAACGTCTTGCCTCAGTGAGTTCTCAATTAATCAAAGACTTCTAAGCTAACCTGTTGTCTCCAAACCAGTTTACAGATAGTCTATATGCACACTCTGCTACTCCTGATGAGGAGACCACCTATCTAGCCCTCTTGTTTAGTCACGGTGTCAGTGCATTCGGAGTTACTGGGGACCCTAAACATGTACCCATGACAAACAGGGAAGCTTGTGAGGACCCTTTGCTTTCTGAGGGGTATGACAAACAGAACAATAGAGATTAGTCAAACAGAACAGTTGATTGTGAAACTTGTAACGAAAGTCAATCAAATTGGTGTACCCACTGAATTTATCACTATGGAGGACTTCGTATGTCACATGTACCGTGACAGGCTTAGGTTATAAGGCAGTAGACAGAGAAATTATTGGTTGAATTCCATTTCGAAAGTAATACGGCCACAATCAAGAGATACTATCTAATATGACCCTGGGTCTTCTCCAGTCGACCAGTAAATCTTTTCCCTCTGACTGCGCCATTCCTCTGTTTGAGGTCCAGGACATTTGAAATGAACCCTTTCTTTAAGCCGGCAGAGCTTAAAGGAAACCAGGCTAAGAATGAATGGGTTGATTTCTCCTTTCTCTGCACCTCTACCACCTTTGTGCACTTCCAAATGGCAAGTCCTTATGTTGGCGGTATGAATAAAACCGCCAATCACCTCGGTTCTGTAGGGCTGCATTTAAAGGCGCGTGCACAAAGTCAACGTAGAGAGGCCAAGAGTTTAGGAGGAGAGGCTGGGAGGTTAAAGTCCACATCTCCTCCACATCTCATTCTCCTTCCCTCTCTTTTCTAATCAAACTTCAGCTACTGTTTGAGAAGTGGTAAAACACATGTAGGGGATTAGATGTACTTCCATATGTGAACAGAACAGGCTGAACAGGGAAGAGAAGAAAACGAGACGGGCTGAAAACTGGTGCAGTTATGAAAGGCAGATCTCGTCACCTGCTATTGATGTTTTCCGGGACCATTGTGGTCTCTGTAGTCTAGTGTGGTCTCTGTAGACTATTGTGGTCTCCGTCGACTAATCAAATCAAATTTGTATTATTCACATGCGCAGAATACATGTGAAGACCTTACAGTGAAATGCTTACTTACGATCCCTTAACCAACAGTGCAGTTTCAAAACATACAGATAAGAATAAGAGATAAAAGTAACAAGTAATTTAAGAGCCGCAGTAAAAAAGAACAATATATACAGAGTCAATGTGTGGGGGCACCGGATAGTTGAGGTAGTATGTACATGTAGGTAGAATTAATTAAATGACAATACATAGATGACAACAGAGAGTGGCAGTGTTGTGGGGGACGGGGACGGGGGGGGGTTGGCAATGGGAATAGTCTGGGTTGCCATTTGACTAGATGTTCAGCAGTCTTATGGCTTGGGGGTAGAAGCTGTTTCGAAGCCTCTTGGATCTAGACTTGGCGCTCCGGTACCACTTGCCATGTGGTAGCAGGGAGAACAGTCTATGACTAGGGTTGCTGGAGTCTTTGACAATATTTAGGGCTTTCCTCTGACACCGCCTGGTATAGAGGTCCTGGATGGCAGGAAGCTTGGCCCCAATGATGTACTGGGCCGTTTGCACTACCCTCTGTAGTGCCTTGCGGTCGGAGGCTGAGCAGTTGCCATTCCAGGCAGTAATGCAACCACTCAGGATGTTTTCGATGGTGCAGCTGTAGAACCTTTTGAGGATCTGAGGACCCATGCCAAATCATTTTAGTCTCTTGAGGGGGAATAGGTTTTGTTGTGCCCGCTTCATCACTGTCTTGGTGTGCTTGGACCATGTTAGTTTGTTGGTGATGTGGACACCAAGGAACTTGAAGCTCTCAACCTGCTCCACTGCAGCCCCGTCGATTAGAATGGTTGACGGGCTCGGTCCTCTTTTTCCTGGAGTCCACAATCATCTTTGTCTTGATCACGTTGAGGGAGAGGTTGTTGTCCTGGCACCACACGGCCAGGTCTCTGAACTCCTCCCTATAGGCTGTCTCGTTGTTGTCGGTGATCAGGCCTACCACTGCTGTGTCATCGGCAAATGTAATGATGGTGTTGGAGAAGTGCCAAACCATGTAGTTATGAGTGAACAGGGAATACAGGAGGAGGCTGAGCACGCACCCCTGAGGGGCCCCTGTGTTGAGGATCAGTGTGGCGGATGTGTTGTTACCTACCCTTACCACCTGGGGGCGGCCCGTCAGGAAGTCCAGGATCCAGTTCCAGAGGGAGGTGTTTAGTCCCAGGGTCCTTAGCTTATTGATGAGCTTTGAGGGGACTATGGTGTTGAACGCTGAGCTGTAGTCAATGAATAGCATTCTCACATATGTGTTCCTTTTGTCTAGGTGGGAAAGGGCAGTGTGGAGTTTAATAGAGACTGCATCATCTGTGGATCTGTTGGGTCGGTATGCACATTAGAGTGGGTCTATTGTTTCTAGGATGATGGTGTTGATGTGAGCCATGACCAGCCTTTCAAAGCACTTCATGGCTACAGATGTGAGTGCTACGGGTCGGTATTCATTTAGGCAGGTTACCTTAGTGTTCTTGGGCACAGGCACTATGGTGGTCTGCTTGCAACATGTTTGTATTACAGACTCAGACAGGGAGAAGTTGAAAATGTCAGTGAAGACACTTGCTAGTTGGTCAGCGCAAGCTCGCAGTACACATCCTGGTAATCCATCTGGCACTGTGGCCTTGTGAATGTTGACCTGTCTAAAGGTCTTACTCACATCGGCTGCAGAGAGCGTGATCACACGGTCTTCCAGAACAGCTGGTGCTCTCATGCATGTTCCAGTGTTATTTGCCTTGAAGCGAGCATAAAAGTAGTTTAGCTCGTCCAGTAGGCTCGTGTCACTGGGCAGCTCTCGGCTGTGCTTCCCTTTGTAGTCTGTAATGGTTTGCAGGCCCTGCCACATCCGACGAGCGTCAGAGCCGGTGCAGTACGACTCGATCTTAGTCCTGTATTGACGCTTTGCCTGTTTGATGGTTCATCAGAGGGCATAGAGGTATTTATTATTAGCTTCCGGCTTAGAGTCCTGCTCCTAGAAAGCAGCAGCTTTAGCCTTTAGCTCAGTGCGGGTGTTGCCTGTAATCCATGGCTTCTGGTTGGGGTATGTATGTACGGTCACTGTGGGGACTACATCATTGATGCACTTATTGATGAAGCCAATGACAGATGTGGTGTACTCCTCAATGCCATTGGAGGAATCCCGGAAAATATTCCAGTCTGTGCTAACAAAACAGTCCTGCAGCTTATCAACTGCTTCATCTGACCACATTTTTATTGATCTAGTCACTGGTGCTTCCTGCTTTCATTTTTGCTTGTAAGCAGGAATCAGGAGTATGGAATTATGGTCAGATTTCTGAATGGAGGGCGAGGGAGAGCATTGTATGTGTCTCTGTGTGTGGAGTATAGGTGGTCCAGAGTTCTTTTCCCTCTGGTTGCACATTTAACATGCTGATAGAAATTTGGTAAAACTGATTTAAGTTTCCCTGCATTAAAGTGCCCGGCTACTAGGAGCGCCGCCTCTGGGTGAGCGTTTTCTTGTTTGCATATGGCAAAATACAACTCATTCAATGCTATCTTAGTGCCCGCCTAAGACTGTGGTGTTAAGTAAACAGCTACAAGGAATATAGATGAAAACTCCCTCGGTAGGTAATGTGGTAATACTCTACCTCAGGCTAGCAATAGCTCAAGACTTCCTTAGATATTGTGCACCAGCTGTTGTTTACAAAAATACATAGCCCGCCACCCCTTGTCTTACCAGACGCCGCTGTTCTATCTTGCTGGTGCATCATATATAACCAGCCAAATATATGTTGATATGTCGTCGTTCAGCCATGACTCCGTGAAGCACAAAATGTTACAGTTTGTAATGTCCCGTTGGTAGTTTAATCTTCCCAATAACTCATCCGTTTTATTGTCCAAAGATTGCATGTTTGCAAGCAGAACTGACGGGAGTGGGGGTTTATTTGATTGCCTCCGACTCATCAGAAGGCAAGCTCGACCTCCGGCCTCTCTTTCTCCGCCTCTTCTTCACGCAGATCACTGGGGTCGGGGCCTGTTCCCGAGGGAGCCGTATATCCTCCGTCAGAGTAGTGAAAGAGAAAAAGGATTCTGCTAGTCCGTGGTGAGTAATCGCAGTCCTTATGTCTAGAAGCTATTTTCGGTCATAAGAGACGGTAGCGGCAGCATTATGTACATTATGTACAAAAAATAGTACAAAAATAAGTTACAAACAACGCAGATAAATGAACAAAAAACACAATCGGTTGGGGGCACGTAAAACGTTTGCCTTCTGCTCCGGCTACATCTTACTATCGCGGTCTCTGTAGACTAGCGTGGTCTCTGTAGAGTTGCGCAGTCTCTGTGGACTACGTGGTCTCTGTAGAGTTGCGCAGTCTCTGTGGACTAGCATGGTCTCTGTAGAGTTACGCAGTCTCTGTGGACTAGTGTGGTCTCTGTAGAGTTGCGCAGTCTCTGTGGACTAGCGTTGTCTCTGTAGACTATCGCGGTCTCTGTAGACTAGTGCAGTCTCTGTAGACTAGCGCGGTCTCTGTAGACTATCGCGGTCTCTGTAGACTATCGCGGTCTCTGTAGACTTCTGCAGTCTCTGTAGACTAGCCGGGTCTCTGTAGACTATTGTGGTCTCTGTAGACTAGCGTGGTCTCTGTAGATTATCGCGGTCTCTGTAGACTATCGCGGTCTCTGTAGACTATCGCGGTCTCTGTAGACTAGCGTGGTCTCTGTAGACTAGCATGGTCTCTGTACACTAGCGTTGTCTCTCATCTTAGCTGTTGTGATTCTGTTAGAATTCGTCTCCCATATGAAATTGGTCCCATTTGTCCAGCTTTGAAATGCTGCATAATATGTAATATCTCATTCCAGAAGATATTCTCAAGCACTAAGATGTTATCATAGCAAAATTGCTTGAAATCAAGGACCATGACCATGTCTAGCACACATTTCTGACTACAGAGAGTTGGATCTGATTATCTAATCACCACAGAAAAACAAACTGGGCACCTTTCACGTTCTCTTTAATCTGCTTTCATTTTCCTAGTCAGAAAAGACCTGTTGTAGAGAGCCAGGGTCAGTATAACAATGAGAAACAGGTTAAATGTTAACCCCTGAAGAGCTCAGGAGCACCGCTTTATACAATGTCTGCTACCAACAAGTAGCCTGAACTGAGCCTGTTCACGATGCATTCTAACCTCACTGACCCCATTCAATCTCCCCACTGCACCAAATGGGAGTTGGGAGTTTTGTATGTCCTTTGTGAGTCTAATCCAACTCTTTACTCTTCAGTCTGAAGATGTTAGGTATACTAGGAACGTCAAGCGTTCAGCCTGCTGCACTGACTCTACGGACGCTCCAGTCTACAGCGCCTGGTTCAATTGTGCTAAGGAACATTTTTTTAATTATCTCTAAATGAGACATGGATTGTGTATGTGTGCCATTCAGAGGGTGAATGGGCGAGACAAAAGATTGAAGTGCCTTTGAAAAGGGTATGGTAGTAGGTGCCAGGCGTACCGGTTTGTGTTAAGAACTGCAACGCTGCTGTTTTTTTTCCCTCTCAACTGTTTCCCTTGTGTATCAAGAATGGTCCACCACCCAAAGGACATCCAGCCAACTTGACACAACTGTGGGAAGCATTTGAGTCAACATGGGCCAGCATCCCTACAGAACGCTTTAGACACCTTGTAGAGTCCATGCAACTCAATATTAGGAAGGTGTTCTTAATGTTTTGTACATTCAGTATGTATATATGTAATATTTATTTGACCTTTATTTAACTGGGCAAGTATAGCTTCTATTGCTGTGTTACTTTCTCTGTATTTCTCGTGTGTTTTCTTACTGTTTCATTCTGACTTGTATTATTTCCTTAACATTATTTCCCCTCACCTTGATATTGATTTGCTGTGAAGTAGCTCGCAAGTAACCATTTCAGTGTACCGTTTCCCACCTGCTGTCTGTTTTGCACGTGACAAATAAACGCTGAAGCTTTGTTGTAGTGACAGGCGGTGTAGTATTGTGGTAGGTGATACCGTGCTAAAATGTCCATATTTATACTGACTCTCTCTAGCCCCGGTTTGTTGTAGTGACAGGCGGTGTAGTATTGTGGTAGGTGATACCGTGCTAAAATGTCCATATTTATACTGACTCTCTCTAGCCCCGGTTTGTTGTTTTTGTGTTGTGAGAGATTTTGCGTTTATTAGTTAAAGCGTTCATCCAAATAGGTTGTGAAAAGAATGGAACGCTCCTTGGCGGTTCAGTACCTCCATTATTATGGGATGTTCTGGTCTTTGTCAAACATGATACAGGAAACGTGGGGGAAGAGGCAGATTAGTTAATCACTGTTTGCCCTGATAGGATTACACCTGTACGCAGTGACAGCCCCTGTCAGTAACCCCACGAAGGCAGATGTTCAATGTTAGGAAGAAGTGAGACTTGCATAACATCACTGCTAGCTGGTGCTAACATCAAACAGCAAACACAAAGCAATTTGCTGTTTTTTTGTTGTTGCACCAATTAGGCACCATATTTGTAGGGGGCACTTCAAGAGAAAAGGCGTTCAGCCTTCATTAAATCATGAAACACTTGTTGCATCATCTTAACAATATGAATTAAGCATTGTTTGGTCACATTACACCCTAAGCACCTGGCACTGCGGCTACCGTTCATTTCCAGCTCACGTGAGCTGAACTAAAGGGTCTCCACTGCAGATAAATGTGTTTTGAAAACGTCCAGAACTTCTTCTGAGGACCGTGAACTCATTTGACCTCTTCTTGACTGCACTGTTTCCAGGAAGTTGGTGAGGCGAGGGCAAGAGAGTGTCAGAGAGGCACCATTAGTTGTCCTGAAGGACCATGGGAATACATTCTTCTCTCTGTTCTCAGCTTTACATTAACCAGACAGAGTTAGCACACAGCTATACATCTGACAGTGATGTTGATCCTAGCTTACGGTATGTCAGCTCTAGTTTTGTTATGAGCTACCACCTGCTGGCTGCTGTGTGAGGGAGCTGGAGGGTTCAGTAGCAGACATGCATACAGTACTGGTAGTCAAAGGCTTCCCACTGTGCTACTGTCACAGACATATGGACACACTGAGGATTCAACTGAGGATCATTGACTGCTTGTTGTTCATAAGGTTCACCATACGGCCTGGGTTTACGAGGGGGTCGTTAGTGGCGCTTTAGTAGCACAGACTGAATGAGGCAGAAAGAGAGAGAGAAGAGAGAGGCGGAAAGATGGCATGAGAAGCAACTGAGAGAGAGAGAGAGAGAGAGAGAGAGAGAGAGAGAGAGAGAGAGAGAGAGAGAGAGAGAGAGATAGAGAATAACGTGTTTGTGTGGGAGAGACATGGAGAGAGTGAGAGCATTGTACTCCTGGGTGGGTACAGGCATGTATACATTAAGGCGTCTAAGCATTAACTCAATTGTTAAAGCAACATCAACATCCTCTAAAGAAAATGCCTTGTATATACTGTATGTGTTTATATGTTTGTCCTCCTATTGTATTCCAGTGCTTGGGACTCCTATATACTCCACTGAACCTTTGACATGGTTTTTCCCTCTTCATTTTGGCAGGCACTCAAATACTTGCCATTGTAGACAATTCATAACCACATTGAAATGGCTAGTTTGTCCATAAAAGTGACAGCTCTCTTGTAATACTGACTTCAATTGCAACAGTGTCCTAACTCAAAGGACGGCTGAACTTTGACCCTCTCTCCCTTTGCCTAAGCCACATACAAACCCTACAACCGTATGTCACCGATTCATCTAGCTCCTATTTGATACTCTGACCCGGTGTTCTTTCTTGGTGAAAACGGATAAAGTGCTGAAAGTGATATCCAGTCGTAAGAACAGGAGTTGGGACAGGTGGGTTGTATAACAGAGATAACCTAGAGATAACGTTGAGCTGAGGAAAGCAGCTGTGAGGTAATCTCTTCCACCTGGGTTCTAACTGTTGGGCTTACGAGAACAACGGATTACTTCACACACTACACCGACTGTAATGGAGAAGACAGGAAACAGCCTTTAACCCCTACTCCCTACCTAGTCTCTTCACATAGTATACTGACTGTCATGGAGAAAACAGGAAACAGCCTTTAACCCCTACTCCCTACCTAGTCTCTTCACATACTACACTGACTGTCATGGAGAAAACAGGAAACAGCCTTTAACCCCTACTCCCTACCTAGTCTCTTCACATAGTACACTGACTGTCATGGAGAAGACAGGAAACAGCCTTTAACCCCTACTCCCTACCTAGTCTCTTCACATACTACACTGACTGTCATGGAGAAAACAGGAAACAGCCTTTAACCCCTACTCCCTACCTAGTCTCTTCACATAGTATACTGACTGTCATGGAGAAGACAGGAAACAGCCTTTAACCCCTACTCCCTACCTAGTCTCTTCACATACTACACTGACTGTCATGGAGAAGACAGGAAACAGCCTTTAACCCCTACTCCCTACCTAGTCTCTTCACATACTACACTGACTGTCATGGAGAAGACAGGAAACAGCCTTTAACCCCTACTCCCTACCTAGTCTCCTCACATACTACACTGACTGTCATGGAGAAGACAGGAAACAGCCTTTAACCCCTACTCCCTACCTAGTCTCTTCACATACTACACTGACTGTCATGGAGAAAACAGGAAACAGCCTTTAACCCCTACTCCCTACCTAGTCTCTTCACATAGTATACTGACTGTCATGGAGAAAACAGGAAACAGCCTTTAACCCCTACTCCCTACCTAGTCTCTTCACATACTACACTGACTGTCATGGAGAAGACAGGAAACATCCTTTAACCCCTACTCCCTACCTAGTCTCTTCACATACTACACTGACTGTCATGGAGAAGACAGGAAACAGCCTTTAACCCCTACTCCCTACCTAGTCTCTTCACATACTACACTGACTGTCATGGAGAAAACAGGAAACAGCCTTTAACCCCTACTCCCTACCTAGTCTCTTCACATAGTACACTGACTGTCATGGAGAAGACAGGAAACAGCCTTTAACCCCTACTCCCTACCTAGTCTCTTCACATACTACACTGACTGTCATGGAGAAAACAGGAAACAGCCTTTAACCCCTACTCCCTACCTAGTCTCTTCACATAGTATACTGACTGTCATGGAGAAGACAGGAAACAGCCTTTAACCCCTACTCCCTACCTAGTCTCTTCACATACTACACTGACTGTCATGGAGAAGACAGGAAACAGCCTTTAACCCCTACTCCCTACCTAGTCTCTTCACATACTACACTGACTGTCATGGAGAAGACAGGAAACAGCCTTTAACCCCTACTCCCTACCTAGTCTCTTCACATAGTACACTGACTGTCATGGAGAAAACAGGAAACAGCCTTTAACCCCTACTCCCTACCTAGTCTCTTCACATACTACACTGACTGTCATTGAGAAATCAGGAAACAGCCTTTAACCCCTACTCCCTACCTAGCCTCTTCACATAGTACACTGACTGTCATGGAGAAGACAGGAAACAGCCTTTAACCCATACTCCCTACCTAGTCTCTTCACATAGTATACTGACTGTCATGGAGAAGACAGGAAACAGCCTTTAACCCCTACTCCCTACCTAGTCTCTTCACATACTACACTGACTGTCATGGAGAAGACAGGAAACAGTCTTTAACCCCTACTCCCTACCTAGTCTCTTCACATACTACACTGACTGTCATGGAGAAGACAGGAAACAGCCTTTAACCCCTACTCCCTACCTAGTCTCTTCACATACTACACTGACTGTCATGGAGAAGACAGGAAACGCTCCTTAACTCCCACTCCCTACCTAGTCTCTTGAGTGTATCTGGGAGGACTGGCTAGTGGTCTTTTGTAGTTCAGTTGGTAGAGCATGGTGTTTGTAACGCCAGGGTAGTGGGTTCGACACCCCGGACCACCCAAACATGAAATGTATGCAAACAAGTTGCTTCGGATAAAATTGTCTGCTACATGCCATATTATAGGTGTAAGAAATATGGTGAAAATCACATCTACCCTACTAGAAGATGAGGTGGAGCTACAACCATATTGATTGCACGTATAGCCCCTTCTGCCACATCTACATGAAGTGCTCTAGGGGGTAAAGGTTGGGTTAGGGGTTGTCTCTATACAGGGGGTACTGGCCTAGGGGTAAAGGTTGGGTTAGGGGTTGTCTCTATACAGGGGTACTGGCCTAGGGGTAAAGGTTGGGTTAGGGGTTGTCTCTATACAGGGGGTACTGGCCTAGGGGTAAAGGTTGGGTTAGGGTTGTCTCTATACAGGGGTACTGGCCTAGGGGGTAAAGGTTGGGTTAGGGGTTGTCTCTATACAGGGGTACTGGCCTAGGGGGTAAAGGTTGGGTTAGGGGTTGTCTCTACACAGGGGTATTGGCCTATGGGGTAAAGGTTGGGTTAGGGGTTGTCTCTACAGGGGGTACTGGCCTAGGGGGTAAATGTTGGGCTAGGAGCTAGGGGATGTCTCTATACAGGGGGTACTGGCCTAGGGGGTAAATGTTGGGCTAGGAGCTAGGGGATGTCTCTATACAGGGGGTATTGGCCTAGGGGGTAAATGTTGGGCTAGGAGCTAGGGGATGTCTCTATACAGGGGGTACTGGCCTAGGGGGTAAATGTTGGGCTAGGAGCTAGGGGATGTCTCTATACAGGGGCCCTATCTTACAATGCCCAGAGGGATTCCCCTTAACAACACAGTGGGAAGCTAGGCTAAGTGCTAAGTCCAGGTCGGGTCCATTGTCTTAGGGAGCAGTAGGTAATGGACCCTATCCCACAGCCACTCTCTGACACTCCAGGTCCGTACGCTTCATCGCCTCAGGAAGTTTTCACCCTGCATTCTTCACCAACTGTAACACAAACACCCAGGCCTCCTGTACTTACACTACCAAGAGCCCCCCTTACAGAGGTGTGTGTGTGTGTGTGTGTGTGTGTGTGTGTGTGTGTGTGTGTGTGTGTGTGTGTGTGTGTGTGTGTGTGTGTGATGTGTGATAAAGCAAACAGTCACAAAGCAATCAACGTTTCAACATGAAATAGCTCCAGACCAATTATCCAGACCAGACTATTGAGACAGACCCACCGGCATGCACAAAGGTCTACGCTACGGTTGGGTTGAGGTCTGATCCAAACCTCAAGGTGACCACAAATTACAGCCGCCCCTCTTATCCCTAACAGCACCTACTCTACTCCTATTCACCCCCCATGGGCGTACCCCTTCTCAACCCTCTCAACCCAGCCCTGTTCTACTCTCCAGCCCCATTAGAACAGCCATTCATCCTCAGTACTCTTTCGAAGTGGATGTCTCACTTCGACGTGTGTGTGTGTGTGTGTGTGTGTGTGTGTGTGTGTGTGTGTGTGTGTGTGTGTGTGTGTGTGAACCCAACACTGATTGATGCATCCAAATGACCTCTAGTTGTAGGTGAGTTAAAGTGTAGTTACAGTACTGAAGAGGTAGACACACTGAAACTGCACAGGATGTGTTTCTTACTATAAAATCACACATGGTCTGGGTTCCAGTGTAGTTATTGGACAAATATTCACCGCTGTATCCTAACCATAGTCCTCACAGGATAAATACCTCCCACTTGCATTTAAAAAAAAGTAAGGTTGAACATGTTGTCCTTGAATTCCGATCAAATTTATCTTAATTACTTTTAATTTAATAACGACTCCAGGGGGTTAACATAACTGTGATTACATACACCCAAACACACACACACACACACACACACACACACACACACACACACACACACACACACACACACACACACACACACACACACACACACACACACACACACACACTCAGACCAATCACACCAGTCCCTATGGGAGGTGTTTAATGTTTTCATTAGATTTTCTAAATGTATGGCATATGAGGTCATTTATTTACACAGTGAATTTCATAAGCCATTATGATACTACTTCTTATCAGAGGTAGGTACTGGAAGTGAAACTATCCAGACAGGAAATCTTGTTTTTTCAGGTCATACTGTAAATAACCTTCATGAGCCAATGGGAGTACATAACAAGATCATTACTGAATACACACACACACAGAGAGAGTGGCAGGGTAGCCTAGTGGTTAGAGCATTGGACTAGTAACCGGAAGGTTGCAAGTTCAAACCCCTGAGCTGACAAGGTACAAATCTGTCGTTCTGCCCCTGAACAGGCAGTTAACCCACTGTTCCTAGGCCGTCATTGAAAATAAGAATTAGTTCTTAACTGACTTGCCTAGTTAAATAAAGGTAAAAAAAAAAATTATAATAATAATAATTTAAAAAAAAGATTATCCCTGTCTCCTTATCTCCTACTGCTACTGAGGAACTACTACTGAGGAACACACACATACACACACACACTGAGTCCCAGACACACACACACACTGAGGAACACACACACATACACACACTGAGGGATGCACACACACACACAGAGAGAGAGAGAGAAAGGAGAAGAGAGTTTAAGAATGAGAACCTGTGTTTTCAGTGCATCATCTACAGCTACAGGCTAATTTGAGACACTAAAAGTCAACTAGTAGCAGTGTTAATCCCTCCAATTAAGTGTCATATTATACGATCAAATAGCCACGTGTTTAAGATTATCCCTGTCTCCTTATCTCCTACTGCTACTGAGGAACACACACACACACACCAAGGGACACACATACACACACACACTGAGGAACACACACACATACACACACTGAGGGACACACACCAAGGCACACACATACACACACACTGAGGAACACACACATACACACACTGAGGAACACACACACATACACACACTGAGGGACACACACCAAGGCACACACATACACACACACACACTGAGGAACACACGCCAAGGCACACACACACACACACACACTGAGTCACAGACACACACTGAGGCACACACTGAGGAACACACACACTTACTGAGGCACACACACACACACACTGAGGCACACACACACAAACACTGAGGCACACACACACACACACACATAAACACTGAGGCACACACACACACAGTGACACCTGCCTCCACCCCCCTTTCTTCTGCTAATTTGAAAGTGCTTTTCTTTAATCTCCTTTTCATCCTTTCACTGTGAGGAATTCTCACTGCTCTCTCGCTCCCTCTCATCCATGATAGCCGACCCCCCCCCCCCCCCCCCAGCTGTGAGAGGGAACATACTGGAGATAAATATTATCCTGTCTATGATTTCATTAATTTAAAATGTATATGCTTAGTAAATCAAATGCCATGTATTTCGAGCCTTTTCTCCATTTCCCCATTAAAAGTTCAGACCTCCTGTTGATGTGCCCCCTTGTTTCAGTGATGTCTATGTTCACTTCATGCTGTACGGTAGTGAATGTTCAGTAACTTACATCATCACCAACTTATTATGACTTGCATTATGGCTTGACTTATTATGTCAAATATTATGACTTGCATTATGGCTTGACTTATTATGTCAAATATTATGACTTGCATTATGGCTTGATTTATTATGTCAAATATTATGACTTGCATTATGGCTTGACTTATTATGTCAAATATTATGACTTGCATTATGGCTTGACTTATTATGTCAAATATTATGACTTGCATTATGGCTTGACTTATTATGTCAAATATTATGACTTGCATACCCTCCACTCCTTCCCACATTCCCCAATATAATGTTAAAGTGTGTTTGAATATCAATTGAATAATTTACAATGCATAATAGTAATGCATAATAGTAATGCATAAAGTAATGTAAATAGCATGCGTTAAATAGAACACTTGTATCCAAATACGTACCGGCGCATCCCCTTGATCCTGATCATAATCATAATAGTCATGACTGAATTCATGACTCGATTCACTGGCTAGATTTGCGTAGAGAATCGCTGAATTGGCAAGGAGAACAGCTATTCCAAATAAGTGCATTTTAGAAGCAAAAAAACGTACTCCTTATTTATTGACCTCTTTTGGTCAAGCGCTCTTTCTCGAGTTCTTTTTCCTCAAAAGAAAATTAATAGCGCATCAGATATCCGAATGTTCGTGAGACCACTGTCATAGAAATGATGGAGACAGGTAAATAAGGCCGTTATTTTCTCCGTGAAACGAAAGCTGCTGGTGAGCTTTCTGCGTCAAACTTCTGTGTCGGCGGCGGCATCCATCCAGCGAGCAGATGAGAGTTTGGAGAGCATGAACGTCCTCGGAGCAGAGAATGGCATGTTTAATGCAATTTCACGGTGTCACTAGATTTTCCTCCTCCCCCTGCATGCGTTTTTTCTTTCCAGCAGCTCAGTCTGTTTCTCCAACGAATAGCTGCAATTTACTACTAGAAACATGAGTTGGGACACGCGCACCTTCTCTTGGAGACGAATCCCTTGTGGACTCAACATGCAGAGTGAAATGTCCTTTCTGTATTTCAATGGTTGTACACTGACTGTACTGCATATTTATATAGCAGAACGATGCTAAAAATCGCCATGAGTCAACACTTTTACCAATTATCAAACCCCAAGGATACGATTCATTTCCCTGTATTGCCATCATTACAAACTTTTGTGCAAGGTGCATTCTGTGGCCGCTACTAATGATTTACAGATTTTATTTAACCCATAACAATCAATTTCATAATGCAAGTGGGGTTTTATCATCTCAAGCCTGACATATTAAGTATATAATATATTTACGAGTTATTTATGTAATCCACGCCACGGGGCACTGAAGCTTTATACTTCATTTAACCAGATTTGTGTGGGTTCGGTGTGGGAATTTAGAACGAAATCATTTACAGAAACGTTGCCCAACATGAGTATAGCGTCATCAGCGTGAGAGAGAGAACTTGTGTGTGTGTGTAATATTTACTGTTCACTTTTTATTGTTTTTTTTTCTCCACTTTTGTTTAGAAATTTCACTTGCTTTGGCAATGTAAACATATGTTTACCATGCCAATAAAGCCACTTGAATTGCAATTGAATAGACAGAAAGAGAGAGAGAGAGATCAGCGCAGTTTGGAGTGCTCTGCTCTGCAGGGTCTCTCTACTCAAATTCATTGAGGGCTCTTCTAATACTTTGAGATGCAAGCCACACTGAAGGATTTCCAACCTCCTTTACAGTCTTGTAAGTGGCCCCTCTTCACTTCGCTAGAGAATCTCAAATAGTTTTCATGGATTCGTTAAACACACACTGTTAAACTGTATTGTATTATGCTTCCCGCTTAGTTAAAGTTTGTTCCATCTACATCAATTGAGGATGATATATTCATTATAAGGTTTATGGGATGTCAACCATAATAATATAAGTTAATCACATGGTGGCGTCTTTTTAGGTGCTGCTGTGTTTTCATGTTCGCTGTGTTTTATGTTGCTGTTTTGGTGTGTGATCACCAAGGATAAGGATTTGCTAAACGTTTGATTTGTTGTGGCTGATGTTAGCTAGGTGGCTAACGCTAACGTTAGCTATGCTAGGGGTTAGGGTTAGGGATTAAAGTTGGGGTTAGGGGAAGAGCTAGCTAACATGTTAAGTTGTTGCAAAGTAGCTAAAAAGTTGTAAGTATTTGCAAAGTTGCTAAAATGCTTAAGTTTAGGGTTAAGTTAAAAGGTTAAGGTTAGTGCCGAGGGAAGGGTTACCTAACATGCTAAGTAGTTGCAAAGTAGCTACAAATTATTAAATATTTGCAGTTTGTTTTTCTTTCCTTTTGGTAGGTAATTTCATTATTAAACATGAGCTAAAATGCTAAAGTTGTTTGTGATGATATTCGAACACGCAACCTTTGGGTTGCTAGACGTTGGGTGAGTTGGGTGAAGTTTCATCTAAAGTAGAAATTGAGTCATTATTGTATAATAGACATCAGACATTGAATCAGTTGCCAATGGCCAACTGACACCTCAGGATGATGGTAGATATGCCACATTCCCCACACTAGGATGAGGAGTATATCTATGTGCCATATCCACCAACAGCTGAACCATGCTGAGGTGGATAAACAGATTTTCTCCCCAAACCCTGTAGGCTGAACCATTGCGCCTTGAGTCCTAAACCCTAAGTCCTGTTATGAATGGCCCATGACTACAGAGGTTGCTGGTATTGCTGGGAGTGACTCAGGTCACGGGTAACATCAATTGTGTTACTACCACAAGCTGAAAGATTGTAGATAAAAGACTCAGCCACTAATTGTTAATCTGATATAGGATCTTGCTTTGGTTTTCATGTGTACCAAGAATTGGTAGGACGTAATGTAAAGTCAACCCGCATGTATTTGCAAATAGTGTTTCACGTGTTGATTTCCCCTTTGGGATAGCTGTCAATATGGAGTCTATTCGCAGACATATCCAATGCCAGACTATTTCACAATCACTGTTTGGTTGAATGGTAGCACTGTTGCTGTGTACGTTAATACACGTTACCAGGCAACCATGCAGCTCTACTGTTCTTATACCTGATCAGTAAAGGCCATAAATACGGTGTCCATATTAGGACAGCCTCGGGTAGAAGACGTTGGTGTCAGATACATGCGTATGTTCCTACCGATTCACGGTTGTCTGTAGGACTCACAAAGTCAAAGTATTTGTCCCTCTGTAACCTTCCTGCATACTAAAGGTGCCAGAAGTCTGTTTTAAGCTGTCACCTAAAGGAAGTCATTAGCACTTATCGTGTTTTTGTGATTTCCTTATTGTTTGACGTACTTTGATAAACTGGAGGCCTCTTTATTACATTGTTTTGGCATCTCCTTTCTGTTTTGGGCCTGTGTGTTTATTTTCTTTGAAATAGCCAATCACATCCACCACGTCAACCATGGCAGTGGCCATCGTAGCGCCCATCGCTGTCGCAGAGTTCAGAGGTTAAATGTCTCGAAGGCTTGAAGGAACGGAGAGCTGGGAAATTCTCACTGACCTATAACGGCGGACCTCTAAGCTCAGTGTCATTTAAAGAGGTGGCACCGGATCAACTTCCTGTCAGAATATCTGAACAGCAACACAAAAAGATGTCAACATGGATTAAACTGAGCAGCAAACTCAATTTAAATCTGAAAGGGGTTTAAATGATTTGAAGTCAAATCCGTCCTCTCCAACAATGTTCTCGCTCCGTCTGGCTTTGTCGTCTAGTTTGACAATAATTGCCTGCTTCTGACAATGTAGGCTGCTACTCTTTCCACTTGTTACTTAGACAACCTGCTCTGAACCACTCTTTTAGTGTGTGTTGGTTGAGCGTCATATTTACCACTTCGACAAGTCAATGCATGTAGATGTGGAACTCTCAGTGTGTAGATTTGTCCGCCATTACCCATTTAAAACCCTTTGTTGACATTGTTAATTGTCCATCTTGATTTTCTCACACGTGGTAAAAGTTCCCCTCTTAGCTAAACATTACAATGGACACATCTCTCATCCATGAAGACTTGTCTTCCTTTTCTTCGCCCTCTCCTCTGATTGGTCTATACTGACAGGGAGCGTCGTAGTCGCACCTTTTGCCACACGAAACCACCGTGAGGGATGGCACTTTGACCTTTCACGTGTCGTTAAACATAAGCACTCCATAAGACCTCCCCCCCATATAGGATGGCGGCCACGTAGGAATTTATATGAGGAAGCTACTTCTCTACTAGCAGCATCCCATGGCTGAGTGAAGCCTGACCACCCGTCTGTTCAGCCCGCTGGTCTGCTCATGTGTGTACAGCTAGTTCCCACAGTGGGAATGACTGCTGGGCGGAACTGGGGAACAATGGAAGGGGACCATATGACTGTAGCCTCTGCTTTGGGAACTGGTGGCCCTAAAAAGTGGAATTTGCAGCGTGTGTGTGTGTCTGTGTGCGTGTGTGTGTCCACACGGCCCTGCCATCCGCTCCCTCTTTGGCTAAGAAAACCTCCCCAGGTTCAGCCGTGTCTGGGCGGCGATCAGTTTGGATGACGGGATGGGAGAAGAGGGGTGGTGGGGTGGTAGAAAATACAGCTAATCTTGTTCAGTCCCACAATCCTCTGCTTTCTCTCCGTCCTCTTAAATCTGTGACTTAATTATTTCAATAAGGAGAAATGAAATGCTCGAAGAGAGTTTAAAACTCTCTAGAAGTAATCATATTCAGTTTCAAGTTTCAAGACTTACCCCATACATGTGGGTAAGGCAGCATGCTCTATCTGAGGGAGGAAATTGAGCCGGGATTACAAATGATTACATTGTCTTTTAGCCTTCGTTGCCTAGCTCAGAACTACCAGCTTAATCAGCTTGAGACTACTAGGGGCCAGTAGGGGCCACAGCACATGGTAATCTATGGAGGGAAAACATGTAGGGAGCAAGATAAGAGTTCTTTGTTGGGAATGTTGACGCCGAACACAATTAATTACCCTGAAAGAAGAAGGGAAACGTGGAAATACCCGGTGTGTTCGGGCTGGCTGGGTTTCTGTGTTGGAGGGAAATGTTTCATGTTCTTTCCAATGAGTTTCTAAGACTGAAATGACCTCCCTTTGCAAGGAACGTGGTTAATATTTCATGAGAAGAAGTTGGATATGTGTTGAGCGATTCTTCTCTACTTTTTAACTCATTACAGCAAGTTTCTTTCAGTGCCTAATCCATTTTAGACTGAAACCTTGCAAAATATTCAGGGTTTAAATTGTGTAATCTTGGGGTTTCAGCTTAATCTACCTAGAGCTCTGACTGATTGTGTTATGATCTCATAAACATGCCTTGTGTGAGACTCAGCTATTACACTTGTTAAAGAGCTCTGGTGTCTCTGGTGCTTCCAATGATCTGTCCCAAATGGCACCGTATTCCCTAAATAGTGCACTACTTTTGACCAGTGCCCATAGGACTTTGGTCAAAAACAGTGCACTATGTAGGGAATATGGTGCCATTTGGAACGTAACCTCACTCTATCTCCATGACTTGGTGATGTACACACACAGATAATGGAGCAAATCCCCCTAAATTCTCCCCTGAATCCAACGTTAAACAACATTCTGTCAATGGAATTTCAGCCAAGTCAAAATATACACTACCGTTCAGTAGTTTGGGGTCACTTAAAAATGTCCTTGTTTTTGATAGAAAAGCACATTTCTTGTCCATTAAAATTACATCAAATAGATCAGAAATGCAGTGTAGACATTGTTCATTTTATTTTTTATTTCACCTTTATTTAACAAGGTAGGCCATTTGAGAACAAGTTCACATTTACAGCTGTGACCTGGCCAAGATAAAGCCTAGCAGTTCGACACATACAACACAGAGTTACACATAAACAAACGTACAGTCACTAACACAAAAGAAAAGTAGAAAAATGTTAATGTTGTAAATGACAATTGTAGCTGGAAATGGCAGATTTTTTATGGAATACAGTGGGGAGAACAAGTATTTGATACACTGTCGATTTTGCAGGTTTTCCTACTTACAAAGCATGTAGAGGTCTGTCATTTTTATCATAGGTACACTTCAACTGTGAGAGATGGAATCTAAAACAAAAATCCAGAAAATCACATTGTATGATTTTTAAGTAATTCATTTGCATTTCCACTGTATCTACATAGGCGTACAGGCCCATTATCAGCAACCATCACTCCTGTGTTCCAATAGCACGTTGTGTTAGCTAATCCAAGTTTATCATTTTAGAAGGCTAATTGATCACTAGAAAACCCCTTTACAATTATGTTAGCACAGCTGAAAATTGTTATGCTGATTAAAGAAGCAATAAAACTGGCCTTCTTTAGACTAGTTGAGTATCTGGAGCATCAGCATTTGTGGGTTTGATTACTGTCACGTCCTGACCTTAGTTCCTTTTTTATGTCTTTATTTTAGTTTGGTCAGGGCGTGAGTTGGGGTGGGCATTCTATGTTTTTGATCTATGTTTTGGCTGTCTCTCCATCTCCGCCCTCCAGGTTCTCCCGCCTGTCCGGCGCTTCCAGAGTCTCCCTCCTGTCCGGAGCTGCCAGAGCCGCCCTCCTGTCCGGAGCTGCCAGAGCCACCCTCCTGTCCGGAGCTGACAGAGCCGCCCTCCTGTCCGGAGCTGCCAGAGCCGGCCTCCTGTCCGGAGCTGCCAGAGCCACCCTCCTGTCCGGAGCTGACAGAGCCACCCTCCTGTCCAGAGCTGCCGGAGTCTCCCGTCAGTCAGGACCTGCTGGAGACGCCCTTCACTCCGGAGCTGCCGGAGTCCGCACCTTTGTGTGGGGGGGGGGTACTGTCCCGTCCTGACCTTAGTTCCTTTTTATGTCTCTATTTTAGTTTGGTCAGGGCGTGAGTTGGGGTGGGCATTCTATGTTTTTGTTCTATGTTTTGTATTTCTGGTTTTGGCCTGGTATGGTTCCCAATCAGAGGCAGCTGTCAATCGTTGTCTGTGATTGAGAACCATACTTAGGCAGCCTGTTTTCCCACAATGATTTGTGGGTAGTTGTTTTCTATCTTTGTATTAGTTACCAGACAGAACTGTTTCGGTTGTTCTTTTTGTTTACTTTGTATTGTAGTGTTCAGTTTAATAAAATGACGAACACTTACCACGCTGCATATTGGTCCGATCCTTCCTACTCCTCATCAGAAGAGGAGGAAAACCGTTACAATTACAGGCTCAAAATGGCCAGAAACAAATAACTTTTCTAAGTGACCCCATACTTTTTAACGGTAGTGTGTATCGACCAAGGCAATGATTGAATAACAAGAAAAACATCCTCATTGCTCTCCCAAAGTTCATCCCAAATAGCACCGAATTCCTTACATAGTGCACTACTTTTGACCTGGGCTCATAGTACACTATATAGAGAATAGGCTGCCATTTGGGATGATATACTCCAAATCTCACAGTTCAGCACCATCCATTAACAGTCAGGGCTCCCGCTCCCATTCCTCTTTCCCCCCCTCCTCTCCCCTCCTCCCCCCTTCCTCTTCCCCCAACCCAACCTTCCTCTCCCCTACCCTTCTCTCCCCTTCCTCTTCCCCCAACCCTTCCTCTCCCCTTCCTCTTCCCCCTACCCTCCTCTCCCCTTCCTCTTCCTCTTCCCCCTACCCTACCCTCCTCTCCCCCTTCCTCTTCCCCCTACCCTCCTCTCCCCTTCCTCTTCCTCTTCCCCCTACCCTACCCTCCTCTCCCCCCTACCCTCACTCTCCCCTTCCAATTCCCCCTACCTTCCCCTCCCCTCCTCTGCCCTAACCTCCTCTTCCCCTACCCTCCTCCCCTTCCTCTTCCCCTACCGTCCCTCTCACCTTCCTCTTTCCCCAACCCTCCTCGCTCCTTTTCTCTTCCCCCAACCCTCCTCTCCCCTTTCTCTTCCCCCAACCCTCCTCTCCCCTTTCTCTTCCCCCAACCCTCCTCTCCCCTTTCTCTTCCCCCTACCCTCCTCTCCCTTCCTCTTCCCCATATCTTCCTCTCCCTTCCTCTTCCCCTGCCCTCTTCTCCTTCCTCTTCCTCTGCCCTCTTCTCCTCTTCCTCTTCTCCCTTCCTTCCTCTTTCCCCTCCTCTCCCCTAACCTTCCTTTCCCCCTTCCCCTTCCCCATACCCTCCTCTCCCCTTCCTATTCTCCCTACCCTCCTATTCCCTTCTTCTTCTCCCTGCTCTCCTCTCCCTTTCCTCTTCCCCCTGCCCTCCTCTCCCCTTCCTCTTCCCCAACCCTCCTCTCCCCTTCCCCCTACCCTCCCCTTTCCTCTACCCTCCTCTCCCCTTCCTCTTCCACCTACCTTACTCTCCCTTCCTCTTCCCCCTACCCTCCCCTTCCTCTCCCCTCCCCTTCCTCTTCCCCCTACCCTCCTCTCCCCTACCTTCCTCTCCCCTTCCTCTTTCCCTCCCGTCCTCTCCTCTCCCCTACCCTCCTTTCCCCTTCCTCTTCTCCCTACCCTCCTCTTCCCTTCTTCTTTCCCCTACCCCCCTCTCCCTTCTCTCCTCTCCCCTTTTCTCTTTCCCCTCCTCTCCCCTTCCTCTTTCCCCTGCCCTCCTACCCCCTTTCCTGAAGGACTTTGGGAAGCATACATGCATCTGTGAGGAGGCCTTTTATCATTTGACGTTCTAGTGCCCCACAACAAAAGCGTCAAAACAGTAATTTACCAGGTCACCATTTGACCTTGCACGGCCATTGACATATTTGCCCAGCAAATTCCTCCCAGGCCAGTGAGCAACCCACCTCCAAAGGCAGACTGGGAAACTTTGACGTGACCCACGGAGGGCCTGGCTGCAACACCACAACACAAGGCCCCTACAGATCCCCTTCTATCCCAACCTCTGGCCCTGCTGGCATTCGTATGGAAATCAGTCATCCTGGGAAGTTTATGTTTAAGACCTCTGAATGGGGATTAGCCTGGCTCCCAGTTCACTAAACACGGCATTTAATGAGCATACTTCTCCCTCACGCCGGCCGACTGGCCCTGATTAAATATGGCCCGCGCGTGTGTTAGCGATAAAACCCCCACGCTCCAAATATACATTTACTTCACACAGATTTGTAGGATTATTCCGTGTGTTATTATTACATGTAGCCGTTTCCTCCTATGAGAAAGTCTAAACACGTGTGGGGTTCTGCTTTCCGCAAGTGGTTGTTATAGCGACGAGTTTGATGTCCAAATGCTGAGGGAAACATTCAATGACCAAGTAAAGGCAGAATAGTTGATATTATCCCCTCATACAGATGCCACAAATAGCACAGCTCTCCATACATAGAACGATTCAAGTATTCCATTAAACAGCCTGTCTGGGAGTTTATGCACTAAAGTCTTAGGATTTTCAGGTCAGTCTTGAAAACGTCTGAATGTCTCAGGCTTAAGGACCTTGACCAGGCAGCCTGCTTCCCCCAGAGGGTTGTGGGTAATTACCAGACCTTAAAGAGGCCATTACCCAGTAGAACAGGCCAGAGGATTTGTTACTGTTGTTTATGTAGCTTGGGTCACCCCATCATGATCAGGCAGGCTTAGAGAGAGAGACGTGCACGCACACACTGACCAGGATACACTAACACTCCCCCTCTCTCTCGCTTGACCCCCCTCTTACAAACGTTAACTGTGATGATAATAACCGTAATGTGTGACTCAGCTATTTGGATGTGATTCATGTGATTTTTCCTCTAAATAATAAAGGTGTGTACAAAAGGTAATTTTTCAATGGATTCTGAAATAGTGCAAAAAAGACTACAAAGTCCTGGAACGAGTCTGGTTTGGCAGATCTAATGGCTTATTGCTCATGTAGCAGTTCCCTCCCTGGCTGTGTTGAGTACTGCTTTCTGCAATGAGCTGTGGGTGAAAAGTTCAACAGGGCATCCCAAATGATGCACTATTCCCTATATTGTGACTACTAGAGCACTATGGACCTAGGTCAAAAGCAGTGCAGTCTATAGGGAACAGAGAGCCATTTGGGGCGCAGACTGTCCACTCATTAGATGACTGTCAGACTATTTGATTGAAGGAGCAAATTACCTAAAGTACAATTAGATATGTTTCCCAAAGAGAGCCCTATTTCCTATGAAGTGCACTACTTTTGAGTCCTATGGGCTTACACATGGGCACTACATAAGGAATAGGATGCCATTGGGACACCGACGTATTCACTCTCAGTTCTCCATTTTGCTCTGTCTCTGTAATAGCGTGACAGTGTACAACCGCGCGTGTCATTTTGATCTGTCAGTGTGACACAGCTTAATTAATGCTATTAGCCCTGTTCCACTCTTCAAATGAAGCTCAATCTATCGCTCTTTGGCATTTCCCGACCTTTGACCTACAGTATGTAGTTGTGTGTGGCTCCCCAAACGTCCTATCGTAACCTCGCAATGGAGGACGAAGCACTCAAGGTTGTGGAAAAACAAATTAAACCGTGACGCATTCCTTTCATTAGGCACAAACCGGCCCGGCAGGACCTGGAATTTATGGCTCTTTCGGTCAAAAGCTGTTGAAAGTATGTGTCTCCATAACACAGGAAATCAAGCAGCACAAGGCCTTGGCTTCTTCCCAAATGGCACCCTATTCCTTATTTAATGCACTACTTTTGACCAGGGCCCTATAGGGAATAGGGTGGTGTTTGGGACACAGTTCATATGTGAAGGGTAGATGCCGATTACGAAAGACTTAGCGTTGTAGCGATAACTTAGTTGACTTAGCTGATAGCCTCTCGCACACGACCAATCTTGCAGTGTCACTGGCTTCCCTCATGAGAGGTTCCCTCCGGAACAGTCACTTGGAATGTGAATTTGGGGAATTTTTCAGTTGGAAGACAGACAGAGTGACGCTTTCTGAATATTCCCATGACTGACTGAAACCTGGCGACATACTACAACATCCCATTAAGCTTTTATGGGTAGAAGAAAAAGCATTTTATAGTCTAGAAAACTACGTAAATCAACCTAGTGGGATGCAGGCTCGTAAACTGATTTGGAGAGAGGTGTGTGTGAAGACATAGAACAGTACGTGTGTGTGTACGCGCGTGCACGTGAGTGTGTACGAGTGTGTGTTTGCATGTATCTGTATATCCGTGTCTCTGTGACTGCACAGGGGTTGGCCGGTGGACAAACGTTGGACTAGCGGAGCCCTGCTTAAAGAAAGATGTCCTCCTCACCCCACGCAAACGTTGAGCAACTGGAATGTAGAAATATACGAAATGAGCATCGAAATGCGAAATTGCGAAAGGTACGCTGCCAAAGAAAATGTTCTAATGTTGGAAAGAGAAAAGGCACTGCTGGATACCGATGAAACCCAAGACTTGACACTTTTGGCCTCTTGGTTCTCGTCTGTTGATACTCTTGATATTATTCTGCTACATTATAGTATGTGGTTATACCCCCCCACCCTTTTACAATACAACAGACTTGAAAGATGGGCGCTAAAACCACAGCTGTGTCAGCCCCTCTGTTCACTGGGTGGCTGAGTGACGGCTCCCTGTGGCGTCAGCCGCGATGGACACCTTCATCACCCTTCATCTCCTTCCCCTGCCTGAAGCCATCAGAGAGGCCCCTATAATAGTAAGGAACATCACCCTTCATCTCAGCCTCCCCTGCCTGAAGCCATCAGAGGCCCCTATAATAGTAAGGAACATCACCCTTCATCTCCTTCCTCCCCTGCCTGAAGCCATCAGAGAGGCCCCTATAATAGTAAGGAACATCACCCTTCATCTCCTTCCTCCCCTGCCTGAAGCCATCAGAGAGGCCCCTATAATAGTAAGGAACATCACCCTTCTGAGAAAAAAGTATTTAGTCAGCCACCAATTGTGCAAGTTCTCCCACTTAAAAAGATGAGAGAGGCCTGTAATTTTCATCATATGTACACTTCAACTATGACAGACAAAATGAGAGAAAAAAAATCCAGAACATCTCATTGTAGGATTTTTTATTATTTTATTTGCAAATTATGGTGGAAAATAAGTATTTGGTCAATAACAAAAGTTTATCTCAATATTTTGTTATATACCCTTTGTTGGCAATGACAGAGGTCAAACGTTTTCTGTAAGTCTTCACAAGGTTTTCACACACTGTTGCTGTTTTTTTGGCCCATTCCTCCATGCAGATCTCCTCTAGAGCAGTGATGTTTTGGGGCTGTTGCTGGGCAACACGAGCTTTCAACTCCCTCCAAAGATTTTCTATGGGGCTGAGATCTGGAGACTGGCTAGGCCACTCCAGGACCTTGAAATGCTTCTTACGAAGCCACTCCTTCGTTGCCCAGGCGGTGTGTTTGGGATCATTGTCATGCTGAAAGACCCAGCCACGTTTCATCTTCAATGCCCTTGCTGATGGAAGGAGGTTTTCACTCAAAATCTCACGATACATGGCCCCATTCATTATTTTCTTTACACGGATCAGTCGTCCTGGTTCCTTTGCAGAAAAACAGCCCCAAAGCATGATGTTTCCACCACCATGCTTCACAGTAGGTATGGTGTTCTTTGGATGCAACTCAGCATTCTTTGTCCTCCAAACACGACGAGTTGAGTTTTTACCAAAAAGTTATATTTTGGTTTCATCTGACCATATGACATTCTCCCAATCTTCTTCTGGATCATCCAAATGCTCTCTAGCAAACTTCAGACGGGCCTGGACATGTACTGGCTTAAGCAGGGGGACACGTCTGGCACTGCAGGATTTGAGTTCCTGGTGGTGTAGTGTGTTACTGATGGTAGGCTTTGTTACTTTGGTCCCAGCTTTCTGCAGGTCATTCACTAGGTCCCTCCATGTGGTTCTGGGATTTTTGCTCACCGTTCCTGTGATCATTTTGACCCCACGGGGTGAGATCTTGCGTGGAGCCCCAGACCGAGGGAGATTATCAGTGGTCTTGTATGTCTTCCATTTCCTAATAATTGCTCCCACAGTTGATTTCTTCAAACCAAGCTGCTTACCTATTGCAGATTCAGTCTTCCCAGCCTGGTGCAGGTCTACAATTTTGTTTCTGGTGTCCTTTGACAGCTCTTTGGTCTTGGCCATAGTGGAGTTTGGAGTGTGACTGTTTGAGGTTGTGGACAGGTTTCTTTTAAACTGATAACAAGTTCAAACAGGTGCCATTAATACAGGTAATGAATGGAGGACAGAGGAGCCTCTTAAAGCAGAAGTTACAGGTCTGTGAGAGCCAGAAATCTTGCTTGTTTGTAGGTGACCAAATACTTATTTTCCACCATAATTTGCAAATAAATTCATTAAAAATCCTACAATGTGATTTTCTGGATTTTTGTCTCTCATTTTGTCTGTCATAGTTGAAGTGTACCTATGATGAAAATTACAGGCCTCTCTCATCTTTTTAAGTGGGAGAACTTGCACAATTGGTGGCTGACTAAATACGTTTTTGCCCCACTGTACCTGTACTGAGACCCAAATGGCATCCATGGCTCTGGTCTAAAGTAGTGTTCAAACACTTGGATCTGAGGAAATGTCTTGATTTATTATTTTATATTGCAACCTCGTGGATAAATACTCCATCATATATAACCAGGATATTGTTTTGAACATTGAAACATGCTAATTCTTCACGCCTCCTTCAAGAGCATCGTAAAGTGTGTGTTGGAGGGAAACTGGGGAAAAATGAGAACGTGCTAAGAAGCGGATCGGAGCGACTCGACCGGGGAGGGGAGTAGGGAGGTATTCAGGCCATTTCCCAGAAACGTTTGCCAGGTTCTGTCAAGGATAATCCCGTAGGAGAAACAAACCCACTGTTTCAAAGCACTTCTGCTTAAGTAATGAGAACATTCCTCCCGGCTGCCTTTCTCCAGTCTTTAATGGGACCAAATGAGGCTTTTCGTTTTTTTTGGGGGGGGGGGGGGAGGAGACAGATACTGCTGTCCTGCGTCTCGTTTACTTCTTATCTCATCTACTTGACCTCTTTTAAAGTCAGCAAGGTGGGCCAATCATCGTATGATTGTTTCAGAGCAAGCAATTGGCATGAGTGTCAGATGAGTGCATAACAAAGGAATTCAAACCAATGAGGCAAAGTATGTTGTTGGATGCAAACCAAGCAAGGACTTAGCCCATAGTCTTACTGTCTTTCTGGCCTGCGTCGATGTCGTTAGGAAATTGCTTGAAACTGCATTCATCATTCAATGAGTATGTTTTCTCATGGTACGGTCTTGAGGCTTTTCCCTAGGGCACTACTTTTGAATTCGATACCATTTGGGATGCGCTTTAGGAGAGCGACAATGATGTCTTTTCTTGTTATTGCTTTGGTCAATATATATTTTGACTTGGCTGGAATTCCATTGACAGAATGTTGTTTAAGGTTGGATTCAAGGGAGAATTTCGGGGGATTTGCTCCGTTATCTGTGTGTGTACGTCATCGAGTCATGGAGTTAGACTGGGGCTATGTTCCAAATGGCACTGTATTCCCTACATAGTGCACTACTTTTTAGCAGGGCCCATAGTGCTCTGGTTAAAAGTAGTGCACTAAATAGGTAATAGGGAGCCATTTGGGAATGCAGAAGGCTATCTTAGACAATACTGGGAAACTTAACTAATGACAGACTGGAGACAGCAGACGTCTTATCTTAGTCCTTAGCTGTACCTGTCATCTTAAATTTACTGACTGTTTTTTACGAATGACCAAACAAGCATCCTTGTCCTTGGAATGACAATTCTTCCTGAAATTCCTTCCTGGAAAATTCTAAAAACATGTTTTCACTTTGTCATTATGGGGTATTGTGTGTAGATGGGTGAGACATTTTTTCTCTCCATTTAATCCATTTCGAATTCAGGCTGTATAACAAAATGTTGAATAAGTCAAGGGGTAGGAATTATTTCTGGAATTATTTCTGAAGGGACTGTAGATGTTTTTATCTGTGAAAACATGGAGGGTACATTTGAAAGGTGACAAGGTGGGAAATCAATTCAAAGACTGTTTGTTTTCCTAACCAACCTAGTTATAGAACAAAGGGGAGGCTGAGAGAAACACCCTGACTAGGCCACAGCAGGCCAACTAGGCTTGAGCTGAGATCCATAGCGTCTCTTGAGTGTCGACTAGTTGTGTTCATGTAGCAGCCTAGGCGAACACTTGGCCCTTTAATTAACCTATTGAATCGTCAAGATGCTAAGCTCTGTGAAATGCATGCATGACGTTTGGAAGTCAAACAAGATTACGCAGTGAGACAAAACAGTAGTGACACTTGATGTTGCTAATATATTCCTGATTGATCTATCTGATAATGTTAATTTGAGTCATTTGGGAATACGAGACTGAAGTCGTGGACGAATAACAGAGAAGATGTAGATTCTACATCCAAATTCCCCCCCGGGGACTATACAAGGTCAACCTTGTGATAGACAAAATGTATGTCAAATATTTGAGTGACACAAATCATGAATATTATTTTGACTAGAAGGTTAGGGGTGTTTAACAACTGATAACAATGATAGTGGCGGCCTGTCTTCATTCTGTGTGAAATAACTTAACACCGAGTTTACATCCATCTCTGACACCCTCAACTCATTTATCATGCTTTATCAGGCTAAAAGAATATGAAATAACTTAACACCGAGTTTACATCCATCTCTGACACCCTCAACTCATTTATCATGCTTTATCAGGCTAAAAGAATATGAAATAACTTCACACCGAGTTTACATCCAAACATCTCTGACACCCTCAACTCATTTATCATGCTTTATCAGGCTAAAAGAATATATCTTATATACTATATATTTTCAGTTTCACCCTTGACGACACGCTACTCTTTGCCAAGGAGGACATACTGCCGGGCCGTATTGCCGGAAAGCGTGTACCCCTAACAGGAATTGCCCCCCCCCACCCCTCAGAGCAAACAACGTTCTGTCTTTTCATTTCTAACCCCACTGCCCTATGCCGTAACCTCACAGTGGAGCCGAGTGATTTATCACCTACTGTAACAGTAACATGACTGTGTTGTGCAAGCGTCTCTCCCCGTCCGCCTGTGTAGAAAAACAGTCAAAAATACATTCGCATTTTAATTCTCATAAATCAATTTATTGCCATGAATCAGTGTTTGTACTGTATTACTGTATATCACCACTCTGCATGGAGATGCTGTCAGTGGGACTTTATATAGAGATGGAGAGAGAAACTCCCGACCACCTAGAGACCAGCAGAGATGGACCCAGTCTAGATCTGGGTCAATATGGCCTTTACTCTGGCCAACCCCCGGTCCCCAGTCCACTCACCTGTCAACGTGGATTTGTGGATTTTTATCAGGTCGCAGCTGTAGAACACATTGGCGCTCGTGACTGTGAATACACAGGTGGCTCCATAGATTGACTGTACTGTGGTCTTTTGAGGATGTTAGTGAAATGTTAAACTGTGGCTTGGCCTACAAGTACTTGTTTTGCAAGGCTAGCTGGATGGCTGGAGAGCGTGGACCCTGGTTGGGGCGTTCTGTGGGTTTAGAGGAGTTAGATCTAGCACAGGTCAAGGAGCAGAATACAATAAGATTTTTTTAAATGAAATAGTCCTGGCAAGATTTGACTCTCAATTACATCCAACCGAAGATGCCAATATGATGAATATCTGCTGTACATTTGTGATTTACTGTCTTGGGCTTACTGTATATTACTTCAGTGTCTCGCAACATACAGATTTCCACTCTGACCAGCTGTATTTTACTTTAATATCTCAAAATACAGAATGTCACTCTGAACGCTAGCAATAAACAGTCAAGAAAAGAGTAGGTCTTCTGCGAACTGCAGTGGAAGTATTTTGATTGCAATCAAAATTTACATTTATAGATGGAATTAAGAGTATGTTCTTTACTGTACATAAAGGTGAAAGCTTGTGCCTCTGTGAAAGAAAAGCTTCACTTCGTTGGTCTACGTGCGTGACCATGGGTGTCGTGGGATTCTTTTGGAGTAGCGGAGTAGCTGTCTTAAACCTAGCTAAAAACAGCCTTCCTAGTAGTAGCTAGCTGTCTTAAACCGAGCTAAAAACAGCCTTTCTAGTAGTAGCTAGCTGTCTTAAACCTAGCTAAAAACAGCCTTTCTAGTAGTAGCTAGCTGTCTTAAACCTAGCTAAAAACAGCCTTTCTAGTAGTAACTAGCTGTCTTAAACCTAGCTAAAAACAGCCTTTCTAGTAGTAGCTAGCTGTCTTAAACCTAGCTAAAAACAGCCTTTCTAGTAGTAACTAGCTGTCTTAAACCGAGCTAAAAACAGCCTTTCTAGTAGTAGCTAGCTGTCTTAAACCTAGCTAAAAACAGCCTTTCTAGTAGTAGCTAGCTGTCTTAAACTGAGCTAAAAACAGCCTTTCTAGTAGTAGCTGTCTTAAACCTAGCTTAAAACAGCCTTTCTAGTAGTAGCTAGCTGTCTTAACCCTAGCTAAAAACAGCCTTTCTAGTAGTAGCTAGCTGTCTTAAACCTAGCTAAAAACAGCCTTTCTAGTAGTAACTAGCTGTCTTAAACCGAGCTAAAAACAGCCTTTCTAGTAGTAGCTAGCTGTCTTAAACCTAGCTAAAAACAGCCTTTCTAGTAGTAGCTAGCTTAAAACAGCCTTTCTAGTAGTAGCTAGCTGTCTTAAACCTAGCTAAAAACAGCCTTTCTAGTAGTAGCTAGCTGTCTTAAACTGAGCTAAAAACAGCCTTTCTAGTAGTAGCTAGCTGTCTTAACCCTAGCTAAAAACAGCCTTTCTAGTAGTAGCTAGCTGTCTTAACCCTAGCTAAAAACAGCCTTTCTAGTAGTAGCTAGCTGTCTTCAACCGAGCTAAAAATAGCCTTTCTAGTAGTAGCTAGCTGTCTTAACCCTAGCTAAAAACAGCCTTTCTAGTAGTAGCTAGCTGTCTTAAACCGAGCTAAAAACAGCCTTTCTAGTAGTAGCTAGCTGTCTTAACCCTAGCTAAAAACAGCCTTTCTAGTAGTAGCTAGCTGTCTTAAACCGAGCTAAAAACAGCCTTTCTAGTAGTAGCTAGCTGTCTTAAACCTAGCTTAAAACAGCCCTTCTAGTAGTAGCTAGCTGTCTTAAACCTAGCTAAAAACAGCCTTTCTAGTAGTAGCTAGCTGTCTTAAACCTAGCTAAAAACAGCCATTCTAGTAGTAGCTAGCTGTCTTAACCCTAGCTAAAAACAGCCTTTCTAGTAGTAACTAGCTGTCTTAAACCTAGCTAAAAACAGCCTTTCTAGTAGTAGCTAGCTGTCTTAACCCTAGCTAAAAACAGCCTTTCTAGTAGTAGCTAGCTGTCTTAACCCTAGCTAAAAACAGCCTTTTTAGTCTCCACGTGAAATAATCAGATTGTAATATTTGTGTTGTGGAGAAATGATCAGGCAGGAGACGGGAGTACAGTTAGTTGTCGTTTAGTCAAAAACCCCTCGTGCTCTACAGTTCCCGGCATTCCAGTGCGCATGTGCATTTCCTATGGTGTAGTAACGTAACACTGCCGTAATGCATTACTGCTTAGTAACAGCACAGTAACTAATATAAACAGATGTAGATCCCAGATACTACACTCCTCCCCCATAGTGTTTAACTCCCAGAGAACAAGGTAAATATGTTAGGTAACTACTAATGCAATATCTGAACAATGCATTCTTAAACATTTTTCAACTACTGGGTTGAAGCAGACTTTTCAGAGCCCAGCACAAATCCAGGTGATTATTCTGCCCCGAAGATGGAGTTTGTGTCCTAATAACTAACCCAGGTAATGTCCTTTTTCTTCCCTTTTATCTAGGACATGTTAAAGTGTTTGTTTTACTGTCCGTTACGTCCTTAACCAGCTCAACTCACAGGTCAAGCCTTTGAGGTGCCCTTCGCTGTCGAATAGGATATCTCCGCTCCTCCTGGGCTTCCTGTGGTGGGCCAGGTTCGGGTGGAAGGTCAGGCTCTGTCTCTTCCGTACGTCCAGTCAGGAGAATAGTCCTGGGGGTCGTTATTGTTCTTGTTCTCTCGGCATGTCTCTGCTGGGGCGTCGGACCGTAGCAGATGATCCACATGAACGTTGACCTGGCGATGACCAATTTGGACTTGGTAAGTCAAAGGTCCTCTGCATTGCAAGATCACACCTGAGTTCCACAGGCGCTTGGGGTGTCTGAAATCACGTACCATCACCCTCTCTTCCTCTTTGAATTCTCTGACAGTCGTTGAGTGTCTGTCATGAGCTTTCTTCTCAATTTGAGCATAATTTTTCTCACTTGGTGACAGAGTCCGTGATGCAAATGCAATAGGGTGTTCTTCACCTGACGGTAGAACATGTGAGATGACGGCTCCTACTCCGTATGGAGATGCATCACACGCGAGTCTCAGCTTCATCTCTGTGTTATAGTGGGCAAGCCACTTGCTCTTTAGCAGACGCTGTTTGCAAGGCTTGAATGCTTCTTCGCATTGTGGGGACCAATTCCACTTTGTATCGGCCTGCAGCAGTTGGTGAAGCGGATGCAACAATGTGGACAAGTTTGCCACAAACTTTCCGTAATCGTTCAGGAGCCCCAAAAATGACCTCAGCTCTGAGATATTTGTGGGTGCTGGTGCGTTTACAATTGCTTCCACCTTGCTGTTGGTTGGGTGCAGGCCTTGTGCATCAATCTTGTATCCGAGATACTCCACTGAGTCCTGGAGGAACTCACACTTGCTGCGTTTCATTCTCACTCCGTATTTCTCCAGTCTTGACATCACTTTGTCCAGCACTACAAGGTGCTCTCCAATGGTTGGTGCTGACACGAGGATGTCGTCCATGAAGCACACAACATGGTCTATACCGTCCAAGATCTGATCCATTGTTTGTTGGAATATCGCTGGAGCTGTCGAGATTCCATAGGCCAAGCGATTGAATCTGAATAGCCCCTTGTGTGTATTGATGGTCAGATACTGTTCTGACTCCGGATCCAGCTTCAGTTGCTGATAAGTGAATGCCAGGTCCAGCTTACTGAAAACCTTCCCACCAGCTAGAGTGGCAAACAGATCTTCAGCGTTTGGTAGTGGATATTCCTCTGGTAGTATGCAGCGATTTACTGTGACCTTGTAGTCACCGCACATTCTGACGGTCTTGTCTTTCTTTGGGACTACAACAATCGGAGCAGCCCAGTCGCTCCTCGCTACTTTCGTTATTATGTTATTCTTCTGTAGGCGGTCCAGTTCCTTCTCTACTGCTTCCTTAAGAGCATAGGGAACTGGACGTGGTTTGTGAAAGATAGGCTTGGTTCCTTCTTGCACTCTGACTTTTGCTGTGAAGTCTTGTATTTCACCGTAGCCATCTTTGAAAAGTTCTTTGTGCTTCTCCAGCATGTTAGTGAGTGTAGCCTGACTCACTGGTTTGTCATTTCTCAGATTGAAGATTTCTCCCCAGTTCAACTTGATCTTTTGTAGCCAGTTTCTGCCTAGCAAGGCTGATTTTTCTCCTTTAACAATGACAAGCGGTAGCGTCCACTCCTTCCCCTCATACCGGACTGGTACCTGGATCTGCCCTAACACAGGAATAGTGTCACCAGAGTATGAAGAAAGGCGGATGGACGCGGGCTGAAGAGGGCACTCTTTCAGTTTTTCTTTGTAGAGTCTCTCTGGAACCAGGGATACAGACGCTCCGGTGTCCAGCTGCATTTTTACTGGTTTTCCCGCTAACTCCATGTTGAGATAGATTCCATCTTTTAGTTGTTGAGCTGTGTACACTGTGAACAGTTCCACTACTGTTTCAGTTGTACCTTCCTCTTCTTGTGCTGCGTCTGACACTTTGTGCGCTCTTGCTGTGTGTTTCGAGGCTTTACACACTCTCTGTAAATGTCCAACCTTTCCACAATTGTGGCACTTTTCCTTTTGGAATCGACATTCACTGTGCTGATGATTATCTCCCCCACATCTGTAGCAACTTGGCTTAGACCTTTGAGATGTGGGCTGCTTTGTTCTTGTGTAACCTTGAGGACGGGACTGAAAAAAGTGTGACTTTTGTGAGCTTTTTTCACCACGTGCATCACTGACCTTGTGAACACCTTTCTGACGTTCTGCATGTCCCGATAGCTCAATAGTATCCCTGTGGGCAAGCTCGAGTCCAAGTGCTATATCACAGGCTTTCTTAAAGGTCAGGTCCTTCTCTGACAGGAGCCTTCTGTGATATGCTTCACCTGTGAGACCACATACAAACTTGTCTCGGAGAGCATCATCAAGAAATCGTGCAAACTCACATGTACTTGCCAGCCTTTTCAAAGCAAGGATGTAGTCAGCCATGGTTTCCCCTTGACTCTGGTGACGTTGGTCAAATCTGAAACGTTCTGCAATGAGAATTGGCTTAGGCTTGAAATACCTTGAAAGAGTTTCAGTCAGTTCTGCATAGTTCAACTCCACTGCTTTCATTGGTTCAATGAGACCTTTCAGCAATCCATACTCAGTTGGACCCAAAACACTGAGAAATACGTCTGCTTTCTTTCCATCTTTGATTTCATTTGCAGCCAGCCAACGCTCAAAACGCTCCAAATAGGAATCAAAATCCTCTTTAAGCCTCAAACTCTGGTACTCGACCAATGGTTGCCATTTTCACAGTTAATTGTTCAGTTTCCTTATATTCCTTAATTTTCTGAATATTCATCTACTTCTTCACTTCAGAAGTTTCTGCAATTACTTCATTCACTGCACTCATTTGTATTAATGTACACACCGTGTTACGTCCCTTCTTCCTTTTTTTTTTCTTCCTTGACAATATTTCTCCACTGAGATTGCCTAATTTCAATGGGTTCAATGACAGTTTCTTTTATTTAACCACCAGAGGGCAGTGTCGCTATTCTGGACTCCAATAGTCTTGCTACTTGGCAGCTCCTGAATACTGTACTAGCAGTGCTAGCCTACTCTACTGGCGAAAGAAAATAAAAAATAACTGACGAATTACATAATTATTTTGAGTTTCATTACTCACGCAACATTCTTCCCTTCAAGCAATGTCCGTTTATGTAGTTTAATCACCTCGTCGCCACTGTAACATTTGTGTTGTGGAGAAATGACCAGGCAGGAGACGGGAGTACAGTTAGTTTTCGTTTAGTCAAAAACCCCTCGTGCTCTACAGTTCCCGGCATTCCAGTGCGCATGTGCATTTCCTATGGTGTAGTAACGTAACACTGCCGTAATGCATTACTGCTTAGTAACAGCACAGTAACTAATATAAACAGATGTAGATCCCAGATACTACACAGATGTTCTAAACAAAATACCCTTTGGGGTGGATTCTTGCTGTTTCGTTTACTGTTTGAACAGTCGCAAAATATCAATGCAAAATAGCTACTTTGATGAACAGCCTGTATAGCCTATAGATCAGATCAAGGAACCAAGCGACAACACCATCCCCATACGGCTGTGGAAGGAATGATAGTGTAGGTCTCAATTTTCAGGTCCTAAAAAAGTATGTCGACTGCAGGGGCGTATTATTTTGTGACAAGAATCCACATTGCAACACTCCGAATCTTGCGTCTGTTTAGAGCTTGTAGGAAGCTCAAGAGTTAGGAACAGATCTAATAGGGTGCCAGGTAGCCTAGCAGTTAGATCGTTGTTCCAGTAACCGAAAGGTCGCTGGTTCGGTGAACCGAGCCGACAATGTGAAAAATCTGTTGATGTGCCCTTGAGCTAGGCACTTAACCCTAACTTGCTCCAGGGGCTCTGTACAACCGTGGCTGACCCTGTAAAACAACACATTTCACTGCACCTCTACGTGACAATGAAATGTATTATGAAGCCTGTTATATTAATGTCCCATAAAAACGGTTTGAAATGCCTACTGTGGTGTGTTATTGGAGGAGATAACAGTTTGTAAATGGAATCCATACGGTGGAGCATTTGCTTTGGGTAAACACAATTGTGTTGTTGCAGGCCATTAACAGGTCCTGAACTAAGCAATGGTACATTTGCTTTTGGTTTTGCACAACAGCCTGAATACTGCATAGCCCGTGAGTACAGCAGTCTGAATACTGCATAGCCCGTGAGTACAGCAGTCTGAATACTGCATAGCCCGTGAGTACAGCAGTCTGAATACTGCATAGCCCGTGAGTACAGCAGTCTGAATACTGCATTGCCCGTGAGTACAGCAGTCTGAATACTGCATAGCCCGTGAGTATAGCAGTCTGAATACTGCATAGCCCGTGAGTACAGCAGTCTGAATACTGCATAGCCCGTGAGTACAGCAGTCTGAATACTGCATAGCCCGTGAGTACAGCAGTCTGAATACTGCATAGCCCGTGAGTACAGCAGTCTGAGTACTGCATAGCCCATGAGTACAGCAGTCTGAGTACTGCATAGCCCGTGAGTACAGCAGTCTGAGTACTGCATAGCCCGTGAGTACAGCAGTCTGAGTACTGCATAGCCCGTGAGTACAGCAGTTTGAATACTGCATAGCCCGTGAGTACAGCAGTCTGAATACTGCATAGCCGGTGAGTACAGCAGTCTGAATACTGCATAGCCCGTGAGTACAGCAGTCTGAATACTGCATAGCCCGTGAGTACAGCAGTTTGAATACTGCATAGCCCGTGAGTACAGCAGTCTGAATACTGCATAGCCGGTGAGTACAGCAGTCTGAATACTGCATAGCCCGTGAGTACAGCAGTCTGAATACTGCATAGCCCGTGAGTACAGCAGTCTGAATACTGCATAGCCCGTGAGTACAGCAGTCTGAGTACATATGGAAAAGGTACGTTTATGGTACCGGTTGCAGCGCTACTTTGCTTTGGTTCCGACGAGACATAAAAAGCCTTTGATTTGTGCGCTGCACCTCAGCGCCCTACAGTCATATTGTGTCTCTTTACGGCCCCCTATTGAAGAGCTGCGCTGTAACTACTATCACAGAAGGAGTACAGGAAAATAGTCAAGTGTACATTTTTGTCTGATGGGAGATGTCTTGCAGCCGCACATCGTTCATGAGACGATACGAACCATAAAGCCAGCGTCCTCCTATGTGTTTTTACTTACTGTCGGCTTTGCGTGATGGTTTATGTTCGGTTTGTTTGTGTCGCCGTAGCCATAAACCATCTGAAGGTTGTCCCTGGAGCATGTTCGCTTTCAGATACATTAGAATAGTGTGTGGACGTTGCCTTACTTCTCTGGCTTGTCCTTTATGGTCCAGATCCTGCAGACAGCCTAGCGGTTAAGAGCGATGGGCCAGTAACTGAGCGGTCGCTGGTTTGAATCCCTGAGCTACTAAGTGAAAAGTCTGCCGATGTGCCCTTCAGCAAGGAACTTAACCCTAATTGCTCCTGTAAGAGCGTCTGCTAGATGACTAAAATGTCAATGTAATCCTATTCCAAGTTTGGATGTGCGTAAACTCTCTCGTTTCTCGCATTAGAAGAGACCGAGTCTTACAGAAGTGCTATAGAATACAAATGTTGTTTTGTCCTAGGCTGGACCACGTGGCTGTTATGTTTAGGGTACTGTATGGAGCGATTTCCCTGGCTTTTTCTGGCTTAAACATTGCCCTGGCTGTGTGAGTCTGTTTAACTTCATGGGACTTGTTCATGCTTACTTACAACCTGATGAAAAAGGAAACGTAATCCCCTCTAATACTGCACTTCGTAAACAGAACCAAAACCCTGCTATTGATTACATGTCGGTAGGGGGGAAGTTTGTGTCTCCTTCCTTAGACTACGGAGGCTGGTAGGGTAGGATAGCTTGTGTGCTGTGCCACTAGACAAGGGCACTGATTATTACTCTCTCTCCTAGCAGTCTGGGCTTGCCTCCTACTCATCAAAGGGTGAGCTCAGCACCGCAGTGAGCAATTAGCCACACGCTAGCTAGCTTAGGGAAAGTTAGCTCATTTGCATTCTCCTTATATGGCACTGAGTGGGGCAAGCTGAATTCAATAGACTCCGAATGAAGCAGACTGAGTCTGGAGTCTTTTCATTACTTTGTCACACATTTTGTTTTGGGATGCCTGAGTGTGTGTCCCCTGCTCACCCTCGAACCAGACAAGTGTCCCTGTTTTGTTTGTTGAGCCGTTCTGGGTTTTCGCGGCCGCTCGGTTTTCTAGGTGTTTGTGTTTTTTTGACTGGGGGACTTAAATAGACCTTGCAGTGTGTTTGTTGGTTTTCCTGGACGTACACACAGGTCTAAACCCCCCTCTCACAACAGAGGCGTCGGAGGTCCTTGAAACCTGAGCCAGAGGATTCGGACCACCTCAGAACAGGACGGCCAAATATCCCCCCCCCCCCCCCCCCACTCTTTATACACCCACCGCTTGTTAACCCCATAGAGACTTCATCCCCCTCTCTTTTGTCCGCTGAGAAAACAAGCATTTTGTTCAGTTCTCTCTCTTTTATCTTTCCCTCTATCTATACCCTCCGCTCTCTCTCCTCACTAGCCCTCCTCGCCTCCATTCACGCTCCTCTCATCCTTTTACACCCCTCTCCTCTCCCCCTCCTCTCCTGCCCCCTCCTAAACCTTTCCCTTGTAATTCACATCTGGCGACTTGACCCTCAGTGTGTTGCCGCGGTACCGCTTTATCTATCACCCGCTTTTCCTGGCAACCCCCGATGTCGACTTCTAGAATTCATGGACTTTCGTGCCTTCAACTGGTTGATAAATACGTGATTTCAAGCTCCCTCGCAGCCTGCCAAGAAGCCAGACAGGGTACTTCAGTTCACTGTCCCAGTGGGGCATGTTGAAATACAGGCGGTCTGTGGACGCATCCCAAATAGCATCCGATTCCCTACATAGTGCACTACCTTTGACCAGGGCTCACAGGGTTCTGGTCAAAAGTAGTGCACTATGTAGGGAATAGGGTGGTATTTGGAATGCCACCTGTGATCCTAGCCCAAGGAATGCTGCCTCTCTAGGTTATGCTAACGTATACTGTATATGCACGCTGAGGCATTATGTACCCTGCATCTCTGAGGGCTCAAACTCCCTCCATCAGGTCAATAGAAGGCTCTGGCATCACCAATAGCTATCACTAGCTGTTAGGATTTTTCTCATTGATGATGGACATCGAGGATCTTGAAATGTTGTAGTTTGGTAATATGGGCACCTAGATGATCTCATGGAGTGAGAATAATATAATATGGGAAATGTAGTTTCTTTATTAAAATAGTGTTGGAGAGTTGTAGTGTTCTATTCGATGAGCCGTCATTTTGACCAAACTGATTAAGGAAGATCAGCTTTGGGGGAACCAAAGGAATAAAAACAACAATCAGTTGTATCATCAAAATCCAGCGTTTCTGACAATATCTTCTATCAGCTATGTGCAAACAAAAATAGTTTGGAGGGACACAGGCTGTCTGTACTCACATACTGTGTATACATTGCACGTGGACAGTATTCAAGACCAACAGCTGTCTTGGACAGTGCTTTTAAGTTAATATTGATAGAACCAACTATTCCAGCAAGGACTAAATATTTTATTTCACTAACGAACTGCACATGTATGCAATGTCTGATGGAAAACCATACATTTTTCTACCTTTGATGAGGCAGTATTATTGTTCAGGGGTCATGTATCAGTGTATCGGTATCTTGCCACATCTTGCCACAACTTTACGTTACTACTCACTGTCCCTTTGCCCGTTTGCTCTGGTTGCCTACTGAGTTTTTGAGTAGATTCATGGTCATACTGCTCTTACACTATAATTCCCTGTTCTGTTCTTGGCTTTTCAGGACAAAAAGAAGGAAGAAAAACTCCCACACTGTCACGTTTACTCCCGCTCCCCGGCACTCCACGTCGACAGTTGTCTCACCATTACGCACACCTGCCACCATCGTTACGCACACCTGCCACCATCGTTACGCACACCTGCCACCATCGTTACGCACACCTGCCACCATCGTTAGGGAACACCTGCCACCATCGTTACGCACACCTGCGCCTCATGACACTCACCTGGACATCACTTTCCTGGTTACCTCCCCTATATCTGTCACTTCCCTTGGTTCTTTCCTCAGGCGTTATTGACTCTGTTTCTGTTTCATGTCTGTACGCTTTCATGTTTCTTGTTTGTTCCATGTTTTATTTATTATTGAATGATTCACTCCCTGTACTTGCTTCTCGACTCCCGCTACACACACACACACACACACACACACACACACACACACACACACACACACACACACACACACACACACACACACACACACACACACACACAACCACACACACACACACACACACACACACACACAAGGTTTTACCAATCTGCCATTTATTGTCGTCAACATTTTGGTTCAAGACCTTTTTCACTTGCTCTGCCTCCTTGAGAGGAGCAGTGGGCCTGTTTAGCTAGTGAGGTAACCAAACACTTAAAACAAATGTCCCGCTGATGACAATGGTGTTGGCCATGGGCCCAAAGTGCGGTTCGGTCACAAATCAACTGTGTGTGTGTCCATATTCTTCTGTGTTGATTTCCCAACATATAACAATACACTCTACTTATGAATAATGTTGCTGCTGTCACCGCAGCTCCATGTTTTAACGGGTGGTCAGGGCAGGGGACTCTATGCTGTACATTTGTCAACCTCACAGCACATTTTGGTTTTATTGTGCGGAACCTGCAGGAATCTCCAGTTACCCAAGTTGCCTTCACACAACCTCACTGGGACTATCCGTCACTGAAATGTCCAGACATATCAATCAAACTTAATGATTTCTTACTTTACGTTCATTGATTGTGATGGTGCAACAGCAATAAACAATTAGACAGCCTACATTTATAGGAAACAGTGGATAAGTTTCTGTATGTTGTTTTCAAGATATTTTGTTGCTGAAAATACGGAACATTTTATACTTATATTGAAATAGTGAAGTGAGATACTGATCTGCCTCCTAATAATGCTTAACGTGTGTTTCTTAGGCTTATCCTTTTAAGAGGTTTAATATCTGCAAAGAACATACATGCCTTGGCTGTCCCTTTGTTTTCTTACACCAGAAGGGTCCTGGCATGGGAACACCACTAATCTGTGCCCCAAATGGCACCCTATTCCCTATATAGTGCACTAGGGCCCATTGGGGTTTGATAAAAAGTAGTGCACTGTACATGGAATAGGTTGGCATTTGAGAGGCACACCTAGTCTGAAACACAATCATTCAGAAGTAGCTGTTGTGCTGAGGTTGTATGTCAAATGGATTTTATTTCGTTTGGCATAGAAAAATACAAGAATCTGAGGAGACAAGTGGTTCCATTAATGAAATGGAATGTCAATGGGTTCCAGATTGGAACGACAGCAACGGCAATGCAACGTAATGTTCCGAAACCTTAGACAGATTTCCATACAGCATTATGGCATGACCCCCAGTGGAGATAAGGAGAGAGGGGAGAGCGGGATAGAGAGAGAGAAGGAATCCCCATAGGTTGAACCCTTTATTTTGTTAGAACTCAGAACTCTAAATTCCAACCAGGTTCAGTCTAGAACAGCAACAGGGGCTCTGTTCTAAATGAATTATCTACAGTATGATTTGAATGGAATTGCTCAACTTTGACAATTTCATTTTGCTACATTTCACAGTAATAGAGTGATTAGGAGTGTTGATATGAATGATATCCAGGACAGAATTATAAAAAAGTCAGCAACAATAAAATAAAATGTTGAACAAGGTGTTCATCTGCATATATGGAAGAACAAAAATCTTGGAATACACAACTGACCAATGAAATTGCTCCATGCTCAGGAAACTGCCCGTCCAGGTGTTTTCAATTTTACACAGCATTCATTCACAATTATTACCAGCAATAAGGCGTATGAATACCAAGTGACCCCGATCAGAAGGAAACAAAAAGACCAATATGGAGCAAATGGAGCACCTTTTCAAACACAGGTCATAGTACAGAACCGAGCCTCAGCTCCGTCAAACAAGTCATTTTATTTTAGGGATTGAATTCATTGGAGATGGAGTCATATGTGTGGAATTCCGGTGGAATTATGACTACCAGTCTGCAGGGCTTACATGCACACTCACATACGCACGCACACACACACACAGGCACGCACACATTTAGGGATGAGGTCATCTCACAACCTGTCACAGCTTCCAGATTGTACACTTCCTGTCTGCCTGAAACATGAGGAAAGACTTCCATGAAGCTACTATGAGTCATGATCGGGTTGCCGACTGACTGAAATATGCTAAACAGGAAATGACGCTGTGATTTATGGAAACTCATGGAGGGAGCAGGTCTGTCGGAGGGGCAGCCACTTATAACCTTTAACTTTTTAACATGACCCTTTGTGGACAGATTGTGGGAAACCAAATGTCTGGAATGCTTTGCGGTGAAAAAACTATGGCCAACTTTAACAATTTAAAAATCAATATAATAATATTTTGATGAAACGTGGGGGCATAGTACAGTTGATCTAGCAGTCATCATACGGTGTAAGTTTTACATTTACATTTACATTTAAGTCATTTAGCAGACGCTCTTATCCAGAGCGACTTACAAATTGGTGCGTTCACCTTAAGACATCCAGTGGAACAGCCACTTTACAATAGTGCATCTAAATCTTTTAAGGGGGTGAGAAGGATTACTTTATCCTATCCTAGGTATTCCTGAAAGAGGTGGGGTTTCAGGTGTCTCCGGAAGGTGGTGATTGACTCCGCTGTCCTGGCATCGTGAGGGAGTTTGTTCCACCATTGGGGGGCCAGAGCAGCGAACAGTTTTGACTGGGCTGCGCGGGAACTGTACTTCCTCAGTGGTAGGGAGGCGAGCAGGCCAGAGGTGGATGAACGCAGTGCCCTTGTTTGGGTGTAGGGCCTGATCAGAGCCTGGAGGTACTGAGGTGCCGTTCCCCTCACAGCTCCGTAGGCAAGCACCATGGTCTTGTAGCGGATGCGAGCTTCAACTGGAAGCCAGTGGAGAGAGCGGAGGAGCGGGGTGACGTGAGAGAACTTGGGAAGGTTGAACACCAGACGGGCTGTGGCATTCTGGATGAGTTGTAGGGGTTTAATGGCACAGGCAGGGAGCCCAGCCAACAGCGAGTTGCAGTAATCCAGACGGGAGATGACAAGTGCCTGGATTAGGACCTGCGCTGCTTCCTGTGTGAGGCAGGGTCGTACTCTGCGGATGTTGTAGAGCATGAACCTACAAGAACGGGCCACCGCCTTGATGTTAGTTGAGAACGACAGGGTGTTGTCCAGGATCACGCCAAGGTTCTTAGCGCTCTGGGAGGAGGACACAATGGAGTTGTCAACCGTGATGGCGAGATCATGGAACGGGCAGTCCTTCCCCGGGAGGAAGAGCAGCTCCGTCTTGCCGAGGTTCAGCTTGAGGTGGTGATCCGTCATCCACACTGATATGTCTGCCAGACATGCAGAGATGCGATTCGCCACCTGGTCATCAGAAGGGGGAAAGGAGAAGATTAATTGTGTGTCGTCTGCATAGCAATGATAGGAGAGACCATGTGAGGTTATGACAGAGCCATCGTAGGTAATGTTTATATTGCCTTTAAATTGTTTAACTTGGGTCAAACTTTTCAGGTAGCCTTCCACAAGCTTCCCACAATACGTTGGGTGAATTTTGGCCCAATCTTCCTGACAGAGCTGGTGTAACTGACTCAGGTTTGACTCAGTTACACCAGCTCAGTTGTCCTGAGTCTGCACAACTCTGCCAGGACCTAGGATCAAGAGAGACACTCAAGTGTTTTAGTACTATATCTCTTGACACAATGATGAAAATAATAAAACTTCAAGCTGCATACTGGACCCTATTCCAAGTAAACTACTGAAAGAGTTGCTTCCTGTGCTTGGCCCTCCTATGTTGAACATAATAAACGGCTCTCTATCCACCGAATGTGTACCAAACTCACTAAAAGTGGCAGTAATAAAGCCTCTCTTGAAAAAGCCAAACCTTGACCCAGAAAATATAAAAAACTATCGGCCTATATCGAATCTTCCATTTCTGTCAAAATTTTTAGAAAAGGCTGTTGCGCAGCCTTCCTGAAGACAAACAATGTATACAAAATGCTTCAGTCTGGTTTTAGACCCCATCATAGCACTGAGACTGCACTTGTGAAGGTGGTACATGACCTTTTAATGGCATCAGACCGAGGCTCTACATCTGTCCTCGTGCTCCTAGACCTTAGTGCTGCTTTTGAGACCATCGATCACCACATTCTTTTGGAGAGATTGGAAACCCAAATTGGTCTACACGGACAAGTTCTGGCCTGGTTTAGATCTTATCTGTCGGAAAGATATCAGTTTGTCTCTGTGAATGGTTTGTCCTCTGACAAATCAACTGTAAATTTCGGTGTTCCTCAAGGTTCCGTTTTAGGACCACTATTGTTTTCACTATATATTTTACCTCTTGGGGATGTCATTCGAAAACATAATGTTAACTTTCACTGCTATGCGGATGACACACAGCTGTACATATCAATGAAACATGGTGAAGCCCCAAAATTGCCCTCGCTAGAAGCACGTGTTTCAGACATAAGGAAGTGGATGGCTGCAAACGTTCTACTTTTAAACTCGGACAAAACAGAGATGCTTGTTCTAGGTCCCAAGAAACAAATAGGTCTTCTGTTGAATCTGACAATGAATCTTGATGGTTGTACAGTCGTCTCAAATAAAACTGTGAAGGACCTCGGCGTTACTCTGGACCCTGATCTCTCTTTTGAAGAACATATCAAGACTGTTTCAAGGACAGCTTTTTTCCATCTACGTAACATTGCAAAAATCAGAAACTTTCTGTCCAAAAATGATGCAGAAAAATGAATCCATGCTTTTGTCACTTCTAGGTTAGACTACTGCAATGCTCTACTTTCCGGCTACCCGGATAAAGCACTAAATAAACTTCAGTTAGTGCTAAATATGACTGCTAGAATCCTGACTAGAACCAAAAAAATTGATCATATTACTCCAGTGCTAGCCTCCCTACACTGGCTTCCTATCAAGGCAAGGGCTGATTTCAAGGTTTTACTGCTAACCTACAACGCATTACATGGGCTTGCTCCTACCTATCTCTCTGATTTGGTCCTGCCGTACATACCTACACGTACGCTACGGTCACAAGACGCAGGCCTCCTAATTGTCCCCAGAATTTCTAAGCAAACAGCTGGAGGCAGGGCTTTCTCCTATAGAGCTGAATTTTTATGGAATGGTCTGCCTACCCATGTGAGAGACGCAAACTCTGTCTCAACCTTTAAGTCTTTACTGAAGACTCATCTCTTCAGTGGGTCATATGATTGAGTGTAGTCTGGCCCAGGAGTGTGAAGGTGAACGGAAAGGCTCTGGAGCAACAAACCGCCCTTGCTGTCTCTGCCTGGCCGGTTCCCTTCTTTCCACTGGGCTTCTCTACCTCTAACTCTATTACAGGGGCTGAGTCACTGGCTTACTAGGTCTCTTTCATACCGTCCCTAGGAGGGGTGCGTCACTTGAGTGGGTTGAGTCACTGATGTGATCTTCCTGTCTGGGTAGGCGCCCCCCCTTGGTGGTTGAAAATATCCCTCTAGTTGTGTGGGGGCTGTGCTTTGGCAAAGTGGGTGGGGTTATGTCCTTCCTGTGTCATCGGATGGGGCCACAGTGTCTCTTGACCCCTCCTGTCTCAGCCTCCAGTATTTATGCTGCAGTAGTTAATGTGTCGGGGGGCTAGGGTCAGTTTGTTATATCTGGAGTACTTCTCCTGTCCCATCCGGTGTCCTGTGTGAATTTAAGTATGCTCTCTCCAATTCTCTCTTTCTCTCTTTCTTTCTCTCTCTCAGAGGACCTGAGCCCTAGGATCATGCCTCAGGACTACCGGGCATGATGACTCCTTGCTGTCCCCAGTCCACCTGGCCGTGCTGCTGCTCCAGTTTCAACTGTTCTGCCTGTGATTATTATTATTTGACCATGCTGGCCATTTATGAACATTTGAACATCTTGGCCATGTTCTGTTATAATCTCCACCCGGCACAGCCAGAAGAGGACTGGCCACCCCACATAGCCTGGTTCCTCTCTAGGTTTCTTCCTAGATTTTGGCCTTTCTAGGGAGTTTTTCCTAGCCACAGTGCTTCTACACTTGCATTGCTTGCTGTTTGGGGTTGTAGGCTGGGTTTCTGTACAGCACTTTGAGATATCAGCTGAAGTACGAAGGGCTATATAAATACATTTGATTTGATTTGATTTGTAGGCCTTCTTGCTCGCACATGCTTTTTCAGTTCTGCCCAGACATTTTCTATAGGATTGAGGTCAGAGCTTTGGATGGCCACTCCAATACCTTGACTTTGTTGTCCTGAAGCCATTTTGCCACAACTTTGGAAGTATGCTTGGGGTCATTGTCCATTTGGAAGACCCATTTGCGACCAAGCTTTAACTTCCTGACTGATGTCTTGAGATGTTGCTTCAATATACTGTATCCACATCATTTTCCTCCCTCGTGATGCCATCTATTTTGTGAAGTGCACCAGTCCCTCCTGCAGCAAAGCACCCCCACAACATGATGCTGCCACCCCAGTGCTTCACGGTTGGGATGGTGTTCTTCAGCTTGCAAGCCTCCCCGTTTTTCCTGCAAACATAACGATGGTCATTATGGCCAAACAGTTCTATTTTTTTTCATCAGACCGGAGGGCATTTCTCCAAGAAGTACGATCATTGTCCCCATGTGCAGTTTTGGAGCAGTGGCTTCTTCCTTGCTGAGCAGCCTTTCAGGTTATGTCGAGTTAGGACTTGTTTTATTGTGGATATAGATACTTTTGAACCTGTTTCCTCCAGCATCTTCACAAGGTCCTTTGCTGTTGTTCTGGGATTGATTTTCACTTTCGCACCAAAGTAGGTTCATCTCTAGGAGACAGAACGCGTCTCCTTCCTGAGCGGTATGACGGCTGCATGGTCCCATAGTGTTTAAACTTGTGTACTATTGTTTGTACAGATGAACGTGGTACCTTCAGGCATTTGGAAATTGCTCCCAAGGATGAACCAGACTTGTGGAGGTCTGCAATAATTTACTTGGCTGATTTCTTTTGATTTTCTCATGATGTTAAGCAAAGAGGCACTGAGTTTGAAGGTAGGCCTTGAAGTACATCCACAGGTACATCTCCAGTTGAAATGAACAGTCAACTTAGTGAATGTAAACTTCTGACCCACTGGAATTGTGATACAGTGAATTATAAGTGAAATAATCTGTCTGTAAACAATTGTTGGAAAATATGACTTGTGTCATGCACAATGTAAATGTCCTAACCGACTTGCCAAAACTATAGTTTGTTAACAAGAAATTTGTGGAGTGGTTGAAAAACAAGTTTTAATGACTCCAACCTAAGTGTATGTAAACATCCGACTTCAACTGTATTTAAACAATGCTTTATTCTCTCACTAGCCTTATGATCCACTGAGCCACAAGTCAAGGTGCTAAAATGACCTTAAGGTCCAGAAGTCACAATGCTAAAACGATCTTACAATCCCCTGAGCCACAAGACACAATGCTAAAACAATCTTAAAATCCATTGAGCCACAAGTCACAATGCTAAAACGACCTTAAGATCCACTGAACCACAAGTCATAGTATTAAAACGACATTAAGATCCACTAAGCCACAAGTCATAGTACTAAAACGACCTTAAGATCCCCTGAGCCACAAGTCCACTTGTGTAAGAAAACCCCCAGCAGAGTTATTTCATTCTATTATTGGAACATTTGAACATGAAGCTCAAATCAATCACTGTGCTGTTTTTGAGGGAGAGCCGACGACTAAGTGCTGGTTCACATTAAGTCCCTAATTGTCTCCCAAATGGCACTCTATTCCCTATATAGTGCACTACTTTTGACCAGAGCCCTATGCTTGCTGGTCAAAGGTAGTGCACCACTATAGGGGACATGGTGTCAATTGGGACACAGTTCCTGTTTCTCTCTCAGTTGAAGACCTCGGAATAGTACAATAGTTTAGTACAGGAAACACTTTATAATTTTCATGTACTGGAACAGAGAGAACAGAACAAAGGACCCAGACGGATATAATTTGGTTTGGATAACAAATCTTCTTAGAGGTTGTGTGACTTATAATGTTTGTTTTTTATGAACATAACAAAACAAAACATACCCATTTATTAGGATGACAAAGTTTATTAGAAGTTAAAGAGTTTAGTTAATTCACTGAATGACTGCGTTCGACCGTATACTGTAGGTTATACAAATCTTAATTTATAGTACATACACTACCGGTCAAAGGTTTGGGGTCACTTAGAAATGTCCTTGTTTTTGAAAGAAAATACATTTTTTTGTCCATTAAAATAACATCAAATTTGTCAGAAATACAGTGTAGACATTGTGAATGTAGTAAATGACTATTGTAGCTGGAACAGCAGATTTTTTATGGAATATCTACATAGGTGTACAGAGGCCCATTATCAGCAACCATCACTCCTGTGTTCCAATGGCACATTGTGTTAGCTAATCCAAATGTATCATTTTAAAAGGCTAATTGATCATTAGAAAACCCTTTTGCAATTATGTTAGCACAGCTGAAAACTGTTGTCCTGCTTAAAGAAGCAATAAAACTGGTCTTTAGACTAGTTGCGTATCTGGAAAATCAGCATTTGTGGGTTCGATTACAGGCTCAAAATGGCAAAAAATAATTAACTTTCTTCTGAAACTCGTCAGTCTATTCTTGTTCTGAGAAATGAAAGCTATTCCATGCGAGAAATTGCCAAGAAACTGAAGATCCCGTACAACGCTGTGTAGTACTCCCTTCACAGAACATCACAAACTGGCTCTAACCAAAATAGAAAGAGGAGTGGGAGGCCCCGGTGCACAACTGAACAAGAGGACAAGTACATTAGAGTGTCTAGTTTGAGAAACACAGGAGTGATGGTTGCTGATAATGGGCCTCTGTACGCCTATGTAGATATTCCCATAAAAAAATCTGCCATTTCCAGCTACAATAGTCATTGTGTTTTTTTTCACGATATTGTAAATTATTTCTGCAACCGTATCTTACGGAAGAAAAGAGCTTCTGAATATCAGGACATCGATCACTCACCTCGGATTAGACGAAGATTTCTTCAACAACAACAACAGCAACAACAACAACAACAGCAAGCAGGGCTCACACGATATTCTCCAAACACCCCACAGGGCAGACATCCCAATTATTCGCAAAAGGAAAAGACGCACGTGACAAATACATTTTGATTTGATTTGATTTACAACATTAACAATGTCTACACTGTATTTCTGATCAATTTTGTGTTATTTTAATGGACGAAAAAGGTACTTTACTTTCAAAAACAAGGACATTTCTAAGTGACCCCAAACTGTTGACCTGTAGTGTAAGTATTTCATGCTACATACTGTACATATGTGATTATGTGAATTGCTGCATTGACAATGGGGTAAGAGTCACTCGTATTCATGACTATGCCTACGGAGCGTTATGTCTATGTCACTGTGGAATGTCACTGGATTCCGGAATCTAGTTGTTTTTGTTTCAGAATGAATTCCTCCGGTGATGCCAAGAGAGGCGGGAATGCCATTCTGCTCCAGTCATTCTAAAGGGGTTTCCTCCTGGATCCATTGGGAAGCTTTGTCAAGCGGAATAACGTCCGGAAATATCACCTGGTTCCAAAGGTAGTTCATGGGCTTTTTTTCTCTCTCTTTCTGTGTGAAAACACACCAATTATGATCTGTTTCTATATGATAGATGATTTTCGGGTGACCTCTCTGCATTGACTTGTGCTGGACATCACCTGGCCTAGAAATGGGCCTATAGATTCCAATGTTATGTACACTTTCATTGCCTTTTGTAAAACTTGAAAGATTAAAAGCCCAAGTTACAGGCTCAGGTACGACAAAACCAATTGCAGAATCATTGTCAGAGTATCAAGAAATGAGCATTTGGAGCCCATTCTGCCACATTCAGTCCCTAGCCTCTCTGAAGAAGCAAGCCAAGTGTCTATGCTGTCTATGCTTCTACCACTGCCAACACGTGGGGGGGCGTCATGTGTCACTAGCACCCATGAGTTTACGAAACACCTAGCAGACGTAATGGCTGGCCTAATGCTCCAGAGTGTGACAGACAATCATTCTTTACTACCATTTAGGGAGCAATTATCCATGAGAAATGGCCATTATTGGAGAGTCAAATTACATCGCATTCTATACATCAGCAACACATCATCTATCAGGATGATACCGATACTAAATAGGCCTAGTACATGTCTGGAATGAGTTGAATAGATGCCCTCTCCATTCCAACCCCCCTCTCTCTCCTTCTCTCTCAGGCCCTAACTACATTCTAGAACAAAAAAACAATTGGCTCACAACTGACTTTTGATAAAGACGTCCTTTGCTCCCACTTCCTACCAGAGCTAAATAAAGAGCCCAGTCACTTGACATGTCTCAAAGACAGGATCACCATTGGATGGCAGAGAGAGGTCAGAGGTCAGGGACGATGACAATGAGGTCGCCATGCTGGCAGCTTCTCGTGGGACCATGCAACATATTACCCCACAACAACCCTCTGAGAACCGGCCTTGGAGATGTACCCCTCGGTATCTGTGACTCGTTTAGGGCCAATACTGTCTAAATGGTTTGCAGGATGTGAGCTTTACTGTAATAGACAGTGTGTATTTTGGCTCCATTCGTAGCCTACAGTACATTATTCAGTTTGCTATGCTAAGTAATAAATCTCTTTTGAGGAACCTGACTACATGAACATTGTCTGCTTTCACTCTGTGGTAATGCCACAACTCCTTTGACAGTTTCCCATGGACTGTCCTGGTTTGACTCTCGGAACGTCTCTGCTTCATCATCATTATCATCTTCCTCTTCATCATCATCGCACTGATAACTTCAAGGTTTCAGTCTTGGTCCAGACCTCGTCTGCAGACGGTGCAGTGTGTCGCCCAGCCTGTGGGAGAGAGGACTCTGATTGGACAGTACCCTGCGGGTTAGACAGAGACGTTTAGCACCAGCGATGTCCGCCGCATCAGTCACTGCCCTGACAGACCCACAGACCCATCCACTCCACTCTTATTTTCTCTGGGAAATCTCCAGCAGCAATTTCTCAAGTCACCCCAAATGATTTCCTGGCCAATGTCAAGAGTGAACAACTTAAAAGTACTTCATAGTTTTGATGAGGGCCAGCGTTTAACCCCGAGCCCCCTCTGTCTAATCTCGAGTGTGTGGGTAGGCCTCGTCAAGAGGACTTGGAATGCCATTTGTCATGGGTATAACTCTGTTAATTGTGACAGGAGGTCGACATGTGATGTGGAGTGTCACAGGAGTGATGCCAGTGAAAACATAGTAACAGACAGGGTGAACCTGTCACACCTAGAGCATGTGGGGTTTACCGTCGGCGTCCGAAAAGGTCTGAGCTGAGCTTGAGGCGGTAGTTCATGACCAACCCAATTTTCACAGTCCTGGCCCTTCTTCAGAGTGGAGAGAGAGAGAGAGAGAGAGAGAGACCTCCAACAGATACACCTCTCACTCCTAATTTGCTCCTTGATTTACGATGGCGCTTGAAGGTCTGGAAAAAAATAACAAAGGGTTAATTAGGTTACCATGGACACCATCATAAATCTAGGCTGACTTCAGAGTCAAGAAGAAGTGCTGTTTTAAACGGACTGTCGTCAATGGGTCAATGGCTATGCGGAAAAGTTCTATAGACACAATTGAACAGAATCTTGGTGTTACACAAACACAATTTGGCAGCATTTCATGTACTGAATTGCCTGTTTGATTCGCAGTTTAAAGGGAACACATCAAACACATTTTACTCAAACATTTGTTGTTGATTCTTGACATGGTTGTGCTTTGCTCTCTGCCAAGAGGAAATATCAGCAGATAAGAGAAAGGCAACAGGTCAGGGATGTCACAACATGGAAGTAGATATCCTCTTTAATGATAAAGCAGTACATTCAAACTCAGCATTTGTTGTAAACACGAGAAACTTTTTCATGCGTGTGTTTTTCCTCTCTGTATCTTTAGAAAACGACCCAACGCTGCCACCTTCTGGTTGTTACCCTCAACTGTCAAAATCCACCCATCTGTGATGGAGAGACCTTCTATTCAGGTACATGTGTTCAAGTTTCATGCCTCTTATGTTAATACATTTAGAATAGTGTACCTGTTAACCCAAGGAGGAAGGTTTTTATGTTTAGGCCTACAATACAAAAATCAAATACAATGGTGCCCATCGATCTGAATGGTAATTCAAGTGGTGAGATGTGCTGTGTGAATTACACAGTATATAGAGCTGGTGAACTCATGCATAAACATAAACATATACACACACACCAGACATTGTTAATACCAACGTAGACAGCTAAATTATTTTACATACACTTTCCCATTTGATTTGCTTCCATCATCATGGTTCTATAACTACTGTATCAGCCCCCTGCTGTAATTATTAATACTGGGTACATACAGTACTTTAGAGGAGAGGAGAGACTGTCCTCCATCTCTCTGTCTCTGTCTGTCTTTCTTTCTGACTGTCTGTCTCTCTCTGTCTCTCTCGCTCGCTCTCTCTCTGTCCCCCTCTCTCTTTCTCTTTGTCCTCCTCTCTCTCTCTCTCTCTCTCTCTCTCTCTCTCTCTCTCTCGCTCCCCCCCCCTCTCGCTCGCTCTCTCTCACTCACTCATTTCCCTCCTTAATTTAAAAAAAACTCTGAAGTGGGCAGAGGGTGCTCATTCTTATTCATATCTAACTAAATGTCTCCCCTCTAATGGCTTGACGAGCACCTCTCCCTATTGTTGTCTCCTACTGAAAGAGACTGCAATTGATTTTAATTAAAGTGAAGTGAAAACCTTTTGAATTGACTTACCAGCCATTTGGCAGGTGGAAAGTCGAATAAATGCCCCGGTCGTAAGCTAATTGATGCGTTTGCTCATCAGGCTAATGTGATCTCCCTACTGTCATTAGGGCAATCATTAGAAGACCAAATTGTTTCCTTTCTTCATTTCTAAATTACAGTCAGAGGCTGCCGTTATACAACTGAACTGTCATCAAGGCCACATAAATCCAGCCCACAGTCTGTTTGCTCTCTGTGCCCTGCATACAGTCTATTACTAACACAGTCATCCTAGATGAAAAAATACTAGTGTATAGACTAGTATATACTAGTAACCGGAAGGTTGCAAGTTCAAACCCCCGAGCCGACAAGGTACACATCTGTCGTTCTGCCCCTGAACAGGCAGTTAACCCACTGTTCCCAGGCCGTTATTGAAAATAAGAATTTGTTCTTAACTGACTTGCCTGGTTAAATAAAGGTTAAAAAAAATAATAAAAAAATACTATAGTAATTACTGTAATTACTGTGTTTTTGCAGACTGTAGTATACTGTAGTATTTACTCTGGTGTTTTGGGGGACATTACTGTAGTATTTTGTTTTATTATCCTTTACATAGAAGTGGGTGGCTTTTCTCCTTGAGGAAACGTAGCAGAGAAATACTAAAAGAGACCATGTTCCAGAACCTGTAGGAGGGGCTGGGTTCCACAGGAGGTTGGTGGCACCTTCATTGGGGGTTCATGCTAATGCCTGGAGCGGAATCACTGCAATGGGCTCAAATACATCAAACACATGGCTTCCATGTGTTTAATGCCATTCCCTTTGCTCCGTTCTGGCCGTTATTATGAGCCATTCTCCCCTCAGCAGCCTCCTGGGTTCTGAACGGAGAGTACAGCCCTTCTGCTCTTTTCTTTAACCTGTAAGGAACACAATATATGGTCTATACTTGGCATGTAGGTTTTTCGCTTACTGGTGGCACAAATTGGGATATGGGGCAGAGGAATGGGCAGAGTATATGCAAATAAAATACTGTAGTATTTGCTGTAGTTAAAACGTGTAGTGTTTTTGCAGACTGTAGTGTTTTTGCAGACATTTACCACAGACATGTACTACAGACATTTACTACAGACATTTACTACAGACATTTACTACAGACATTTACTACAGACGTTTACTACAGACATTTACTACAGACGTTTACTACAGACATTTACTACAGACGTTTACTACAGACGTTTACTACAGACGTTTACTACAGACATTTACTACAGACATTTACTACAGACATTTACTACAGACATGTACTACAGACGTTTACTACAGACATTTACTACAGACGTTTACTACAGACATTTACTACAGACGTTTACTACAGACGTTTACTACAGACATTTACTACAGACATTTACTACAGACATGTACTACAGACATTTACTACAGTTTATGTTGTGTGGATAAAACTAGTATTCTACAACATTCTATAGTAAGTACTACACATGATTTAGGGATAGCACTCTACAGTACACTACAGTTTACTACAGAACTCTACAGAAAGTACAGTAGTATTCTATAGTAAACTGTAGTATTTTTAACATGGGATCTCTTTCTTTCTTCCTTTCTGTCTTTCTTTCTTTTTCCTTTATTCTATCTTTGTCTCTCTTTTTCTCTCTCTTCCTCTCTTTCTCTAACACACACACACACACCTCATCAGGTTCACTGAACAAGCCGACCACTATACGGCCACCTGTGTCAATCTATCCATGTTTGTCTATGTTTTATGGCAGTGTGTATATCCTCCCTACCCACCAATCAGATGCAGCTGTAATTCCATCCACAGATTAGCCATCATCCTGGGCCGGCCAGACGAGGCATGTCACCGCCTGGGAATCGTGACAATGAGTGTTCCGTCACGCCAACCTGACAGGCTGTGCTCAGTGTCTCCCTCCTGTCTCCCCCTTCCTCCCTCCTGTCTCCCCCTGTCTCCCCCTGCCTCCCTCCATCCTCCCTCCTGTCTCCTCCTGTCTCCCTCCTGTTCTGTGTTGGGAGAGGGCTTTGCAGGAGGATGAAGAGTAAAGCCCCACACGGCAGTCAGCTCTCACACGGCTGTTTTACCATACTTTGGCATTTGTTCACTTCGTGGGTTTGAAGGAAAGGCAGAGAAAGGGGGGATGTGTTGTGTTGTGTGGGGCTGTAGACTACCAAGCGGTTGCTACCGGGAAAGTGTGTGTTGTACAGACTAAAACCTCTTGGTAAATGGTGTAGGACACTTGGGAGTGGTCTCTGTAAATCTACAGTGAATGTTTATCTCAAACGATCATTAAACGCGTCCATTGATAAGACTACAATTGGTGAGAAAGTTGTGTTCACCCAAGCTATGTTCAAGCGAGGGGTCAGTATTATTTTCAACTCTGAAGCTATTTGAATATTTCAAACCACGCACACACGACATGTAAATATTATTTCATTCATTTCCAGAAGTGATTGATCCCGTTGGTTGTGGAGCCGTGTCGGAGCGCTGTGGTTGGTAGACCGGGGTGGAGCAGGTCATGGCCTGTCAGTCAGTGGCTTACAGCAAGATCATACAACTTCTCACTGGAAGGGAATCAACTGAATATTTAGTTAAAACCGCAATAACCGACAGCGTTCTCTCTCTCTCTCTCTCTCTCTTTCTCTCTCTCTCTCTCTCTCTCTCTCTCTCTCTCTCTCTCTCTCTCTCTCTCTCTCTCTCTCTGTTGTCGGGGAATATACCTTTGTGAATCTCTGTTGTCTGACAAGAACATGCATTCTGCGTTCTACTGTTTGAGCATCTGTGTCCTGTCCGTCAGTCAAGCTGAAAGAGGGAGACGGTCTAGTTGGCCCCTCTTTTTTTCCCTCAAGTCGTGAGGATCCACAAGAGGATGTGTAGCCTAGCATAGCGTATCATAGCATCCCCAGGGTGTGTCAGAGCTATGGTTCTGGACTGTTGGAGCAGATCTTGGTGGACCACTGTGTGAGGGAAGCTGTCTCAGTTTCCCCTCATAACTACTTGATTCGAATTCCATGTTGTTTATTTATATTCTCCCTCTTTCATTACATCATTTCACATTCATTTAAGAGTTCTTCTAATGTATCTAAAACGTATGATTGTTAAAAACCTGTAAATAAATAAAGTCACGAAACAGAAACAAAGGAACCAACATGGACACAGGAAATGTTGCAGTCCAGGTGGCAGACTTCTTTAAAAAACCCAAATGGTTCTTTATGATCATTGGATGACAAAGGACCACTAAACGTCACCACCATTATTTTTGTGCGTCCAGGAACTTCCCCATGCCTCTGGACTGCATCACTTCCTGTGGGAAGATTCTGATGAAGGCATTCCGTAGTTTATTATGCCCTCCCAGACCACAGAGAAACAACAATCACTCAGTCAATGGGAAGCACCTGCTCTGTTAAATCACTCCTCACTCAAACGCACCTGAGGCTCTCCTTTTCCCATGCTCTCAGCAGTGGGCTATTCACAGTTTATGAATGCAGCATGATATGAACACATAGATCAATCTATGATCCACACATACAACATGAATTATTCAAAAATGGATAAATGTTTTTTTTATACATGTACTATTTACACAATGTTTTTTTATTATTATGAATTATGTATTTATATATATATATCATGCAAGTGAGACCTGCTGCAGAGAGAAACCTGAGTATGTAAATCATTATATATTTTTTATTATTTTAACTAGGCAAGTCAGTTAAGAACAAATTCTTCTTTACAATGATGGCCTACCGGGGAACAAAGGGTTAACTGCCTTGTTCAGGAGCAACATGACCCATTTTTACCTTGTCAGCTTGGGGATTTGATCCAGCAACCTTTTGTTTAGTGGCCCAACTCTCTAACCACTAGCATACCTGCCACCCCAAAATGTAATAAAAAATATTTGTCTTTTTTTAAACTATTATTCTACATTGTAGAATAATATTGAAGACATCAAAACTATGAAATTACACATACACATATCATGTAGTAACCAAAAAAGTGTTAAACACATTTTTGATTCTTCAAAATAACCACCTTGATGACAGCTTTGCACACTCTTGGCATTTTCTCAACCAGCTTCGTGACGAATGCTTTTCCATCAGTCGTGAAGGAGTTCCCACATATGCTGAGCACTTGTTGGCTGCTTTTCCTTCACTCTGCGGTCCAACTCATCCCAAACCATCTCAATTGGGTTGAGGTTGGGTGGTTGTGGAGGCCAGGTCATCTGATGCTGCCCCCCATCACTCTCCTTCTTGGTAAAATAGCCCTTACACAGCTTGGAGGTGTGTTTTGGGTCTTTGTCATATAAAAATTAAAAAATAAAAATCACTAAGCGAAAACCAGATGTGATGGCGTTTCGCTGCAGAATGTTGTGGTAGCCATGCTGGTTAAGTGTGCCTTGAATTCTAAATAAATCACTGACAGTGTCACCAGCAAAGCACCACAACACCATCACACCTCCTCCTCCATGCTTCATGGTGGGAACCACACATGCAGAGATTATCCGTTCACCTACTCTGCGTCTCACAAAGACACGGCGGTTGGAATCAAAAATCTCAAATTTGGACTCATCAGACCAAAAGGACAGATTTCCACCAGTCTAATGTCCATTGGTTGTGAAATGTCCTTGGCCCCGTGTAATGTCCTTGGCCCCGTGTAATGCCCTTGGCCCCGTGTAATGTCCTTGGCCCCGTGTAATGTCCTTGGCCCCGTGTAATGCCCTTGGCCCCGTGTAATGTCCTTGGCCCCGTGTAATGCCCTTGGCCCCGTGTAATGTCCTTGGCCCCGTGTAATGTCCTTGGCCCCGTGTAATGCCCTTGGCCCCGTGTAATGTCCTTGGCCCCGTGTAATGTCCTTGGCCCCGTGTAATGTCCTTGTCCCCATCAAATCTCTTCTTATTTTTGGTGTTCTTTAGTAGTCGGTTCTTTGCAGCAATTCTACCATGAAGGCCTGATTCATGCAGTCTCCTCTGAACAGTTGATGTTGAGATGTGTCTGTTACTTGAACTCTGTGAAGCATTTATTTGGGCTGAGGTAACTCTGGGTCTTTTGTTTCCTGTGGCGGTCCTCGTGAGAGCACTTGAAGGGTTTTGCGACTGAACTTGGAGAAACGTTCAAAGTTCTTGACATTTTATGGATTGACTGACCTTCATGTCTTAAAGTAATGATGGACTGTCATTTATTCTTTGCTTATTTGAGCTGTTCTTGCCATAATATGGACTTGGTCTTTCACCAAATAGGCCTATCTTCTGTATACCACCCCTGCCTTGTCACAACACAACTGATTGGCTCAAGCGCACTAAGAAGGAAAGAAATTCCACAAATTAACTTTTAACAAGACACACCTGTTAATTGAAATGCATTCCAGGTGACTAGCTCATGAGAAGCTGAGAATGCCAAGAATGCGCAAAGCTTTCATCAAGGCAGATGGTGGCTACTTTGAAGAATCTCAAATATAAAATAGATTTAGATTTTTTTTAAACACTTTTTTTGGTTACTACATGATTCCATATCTGTTATTTCATTTTGAAATAGTTTTGATATCTTCACTATTATTCTACCATGTAGAAAATAGTCCAAATAAAGAAAAACCCTTGAATGAGCAGATGTGTCCAATCTTGACTGGTACTGTATATAGATTTGTAATACTTATATATAGAATGGAGGAAATGCATGGCTAAAGAGAAAGGTCAACTGATGGAGCAGTGGACTGTTACTGAGGTGGAACCTGGAAGTACCATGCTGGCTGACTGGGCAGGGAACGGGTCATCGGATGACCTTTGACACTGGGTGGTCTCTGTCATGGTCCCCTCCTGCTCCCCTCTCCTGACCTCCAGACACAGGTACCCCGATGGTTTCTCCATTCCCCTCTGTGACACCAATGATTGAGAGCACATCTGGCTACTAAAAAACAAAACTGTCAAAATAGTACTGATAGTTTTCTCATAGCAAAACTCATAGTTTAACTCAACTCTCCATGAGAGCCTTCACTGTTAAAATAGAAAGACACACAACACCATCCTCGTGTAGTAAAACCATGTAAAGTAGTGCACCTTAGCTGAGATCTGGTGTTTTGGAGGGTGTTTGAATGCAAACCCAATGGAAGTGTTATACACAGGATGTATTTCCAAACCCAACGGAGGTGTTATACACTGGATGTATTTCCAAACCCAACGGAAGTGTTATACACAGGATGTATTTCCAAACCCAATGGAAGTGTTATACACAGGATGTATTTCCAAACCCAATGGAAGTGTTATACACTGGATGTATTTCCAAACAGAACGGAAGTGTTATACACAGGATGTATTTCCAAACAGAATGGAAGTGTTATACACTGGATGTATTTCCAAACCCAACGGAAGTGTTATACACAGGATGTATTTCCAAACAGAATGGAAGTGTTATACACTGGATGTATTTCCAAACCCAATGGAAGTGTTATACACAGGATGTATTTCCAAACCCAATGGAAGTGTTATACACTGGATGTATTTCCAAACAGAATGGAAGTGTTATACACAGGATGTATTTCCAAACCCACTGGAAGTGTTATACACAGGATGTATTTCCAAACAGAATGGAAGTGTTATACACAGGATGTATTTCCAAACCCAATGGAAGTGTTATACACAGGATGTATTTCCAAACCCAATGGAAGTGTTATACACAGGATGTATTTCCAAACCCAATGGAAGTGTTATACACAGGATGTATTTCCAAACAGAACGGAAGTGTTATACACAGGATGTATTTCCAAACAGAATGGAAGTGTTATACACTGGATGTATTTCCAAACCCAACGGAAGTGTTATACACAGGATGTATTTCCAAACAGAATGGAAGTGTTATACACTGGATGTATTTCCAAACCCAATGGAAGTGTTATACACAGGATGTATTTCCAAACCCAATGGAAGTGGGTTCAGATTGGTGCCTCAAAATAATTTGATTCCGTTCTGTTTGGAAATACATCCAGTGTATAACACTTCCATTGGGTTAAACTGAGACTGAGACTGCTCTTCTCTGTATCACGGAGGCGCTCCGCACTGCTAAAGCTAACTCTCTCTCCTCTGCTCTCATCCTTCTAGACCTATCGGCTGCCTTCGATACTGTGAACCATCAGATCCTCCTCTCCACCCTCTCCGAGTTGGGCATCTCCGGCGCGGCCCACGCTTGGATTGCGTCCTACCTGACAGGTCGCTCCTACCAGGTGGCGTGGCGAGAATCCGTCTCCACACCACGTGCTCTCACCACTGGTGTCCCCCAGGGCTCTGTTCTAGGCCCTCTCCTATTCTCGCTATACACCAAGTCACTTGGCTCTGTCATAACCTCACATGGTCTCTCCTATCATTGCTATGCAGACGACACACAATTAATCTTCTCCTTTCCCCCTTCTGATGACCAGGTGGCGAATCGCATCTCTGCATGTCTGGCAGACATATCAGTGTGGATGACGGATCACCACCTCAAGCTGAACCTCGGCAAGACGGAGCTGCTCTTCCTCCCGGGGAAGGACTGCCCGTTCCATGATCTCGCCATCACGGTTGACAACTCCATTGTGTCCTCCTCCCAGAGCGCGCAAGAACCTTGGCGTGATCCTGGACAACACCCTGTCGTTCTCAACTAACATCAAGGCGGTGGCCCGTTCCTGTAGGTTCATGCTCTACAACATCCGCAGAGTACGACCCTGCCTCACACAGGAAGCGGCGCAGGTCCTAATCCAGGCACTTGTCATCTCCCGTCTGGATTACTGCAACTCGCTGTTGGCTGGGCTCCCTGCCTGTGCCATTAAACCCCTACAACTCATCCAGAACGCCGCAGCCCGTCTGGTGTTCAACCTTCCCAAGTTCTCTCACGTCACCCCGCTCCTCCGCTCCCTCCACTGGCTTCCAGTTGAAGCTCGCATCCGCTACAAGACCATGGTGCTTGCCTACGGAGCTGTGAGGGGAACGGCACCTCAGTACCTCCAGGCTCTGATCAGGCCCTACACCCAAACAAGGGCACTGCGTTCATCCACCTCTGGCCTGCTCGCCTCCCTACCACTGAGGAAGTACAGTTCCCGCTCAGCCCAGTCAAAACTGTTCGCTGCTCTGGCCCCCCAATGGTGGAACAAACTCCCTCACGACGCCAGGACAGCGGAGTCAATCACCACCTTCCGGAGACACCTGAAACCCCACCTCTTTAAGGAATACCTAGGATAGGATAAAGTAATCCCTCTCACCCCCCCTCCCCCTTAAAAGATTTAGATGCACTACTGTTCCACTGGATGTCATAAGGTGAATGCACCAATTTGTAAGTCGCTCTGGATAAGAGCGTCTGCTAAATGACCTAAATGTAAATGTAAATGTTATACACTGGATGTATTTCCAAACAGAATGGAAGTGTTATACACAGGATGTATTTCCAAACCCACTGGAAGTGTTATACACAGGATGTATTTCCAAACAGAATGGAAGTGTTATACACAGGATGTATTTCCAAACCCAATGGAAGTGTTATACACAGGATGTATTTCCAAACCCAATGGAAGTGTTATACACAGGATGTATTTCCAAACCCAATGGAAGTGTTATACACAGGATGTATTTCCAAACCCAATGGAAGTGTTATACACTGGATGTATTTCCAAACAGAACGGAATTATTTTGAGGCACCAATCTGAATATTTGGGTTTTTAAGAGTGTTGGGTGTTTTAATGCATGTGAAAGGTAGCATGCAAACACAAAATGTTTTGTCAGACTGTGTCTCTCATATAACCAAATGTTTCTAAATTGCAAATGGTTTATAGCATAAATATTGATTATAAATATTGATATATCGATTTCACTCAATATTTTAATTAACTAACATTTTTTTTAAAAGACACTGGGAATAGAATGCTTTTCCTAGGGTATAATTTGCCACTTAATTATAGGCTGCAGTTTCCAGGCAACTTTGTGATATAAATAATGTTACCATCAAAATGTTTAGGGCTATGTAAGTTATAGCAGACTTCAAATGTAGAAAGTGAGCCTTTAACACTGGTAATCATGTGAAAAGGTGGATGTGAACCCAGGTCTCTTGCTTGTCAAAACACTGTCTTATAGAGTCCACTCAGCCAGTCTTCAGGAGTCAACTGTGGTGCTGAACCACCCTCGTTACTCTGATCTCGGAGGAAAGTTTTTACTACAGTCATCAGTCCACGTTAAATCAACTTATCTGGAGTTTGAATAGGGCCTAGTGAATGTTTTTTTTGTGTGTAAGTCCACCTTTATTTTTTCATACCTTAATATCAGAAGATAAATGTTGAAATGAAAGGCTAAATTTGAGCTTCAAACATTGTGGTTTTGTACTGCTCAGAATTCCCCAAGGCTGAGGTATGGAGGTGGAGGGAGGGCATTCCTGAAGTTTTTTTTACAAGTTTTGTATGAGTGCTAGTTCTAACATTAACAGTCATTGTCTGCATTATTTCCAATGAATGTGAAATATAATGCCACATTTCTGTTGATTTGGAAGAATATGATAAATACCTTACAGATCTTTGAACTGTCTTTATCAATATACAAATGTTTAAGGCCTGTTAATGTTTGTCATTTGATAATTTGATAATAAAGCTTAAATCGTGTCTTGAAAAAAAAGTTTTTGTACTCGTTAATTAATTTCCTGGACAAACCGATGAATTTGTATTTTCCAAACAAAACCAAAAATACTTATGTCCTTTGTTTGAGATTATACTTACCGATGAAGAGTTTATAAACACCATATAAAATGATGGAATACACAATAAGAGGAGGGACCATTTACAGTATTTGGAAACTCCAGAAGAAGGGATATAATTCTGCACTAGACCGGATTCAAACACCATAATAGTGTTTTCAACCCTCTCTGGGTTAGGACTCCCAGTCTCTGGCAAGGTGTTGCACAATTCTTGACGATGTGGTGTTACAACACACCATGTCATGTTTCAGAACACCTCAGGATGAATGTTTCTGAACACCTCAGGATGAATGTTTCAGAACACCTCAGGATGAATGTTTCAGAACACCTCAGGATGAATGTTTCAGAACACCTCAGGATGAATGTTTCAGAACACCTCAGGATGAATGTTTCAGAACACCTCAGGATGAATGTTTCAGATCACCTCAGGATGAATGTTTCAGAACACCTCAGGATAAATGTTTCAGATCACCTCAGGATGAATCTTTCAGAACACCTCAGGATGAATGTTTCAGAACACCTCAGGATGAATGTTACAGAACACCTCAGAATGAATGTTTCAGAACACCTCAGGATGAATGTTTCAGAACACCTCAGGATGAATGTTTCAGAACACCTCAGGATGAATGTTTCAGAACACCTCAGGATGAATGTTTCAGAACACACTCAGGATGAATGTTTCAGAACACCTCAGGATGAATGTTTCAGGATGAATGTTTCACCTCAGGATGAATGTTTCAGAACACCTCAGGATAAATGTTTCAGATCACCTCAGGATGAATGTTTCAGAACACCTCAGGATGAATGTTTCAGAACACCTCAGGATGAATGTTACAGAACACCTCAGAGAACACCTCAGGATGAATGTTTCAGAACACCTCAGGATGAATGTTTCAGAACACCTCAGGATGAATGTTTCAGAACACCTCAGGATGAATGTTTCAGAACACCTCAGGATGAATGTTTCAGAACACCTCAGGATGAATGTTACAGAACACCTCAGAATGAATGTTTCAGAACACCTCAGGATGAATGTTTCAGAACACCTCAGAACACCTGAATGTTTCAGAACACCTCAGGATGAATGTTTCAGAACACCTCAGGATGAATGTTTCAGAACACCTCAGGATGAATGTTTCACCTCAGATGAATGTTTCAGAACACCTCAGGATGAGAACACCTGAATTTTCAGAACACCTCAGGATGTTTCAATGGATTGTTTCAGAACACCTCAGGATAAATGTTTCAGATGAATTTTCAGAACACCTCAGGATGAATGTTTCAGAACACCTCAGGATGAATGTTTCAGAACACCTCAGAATGAATGTTTCAGAACACCTCAGATGAATGTTTCAGAACACCTCAGGATGAATGTTTCAGAAATGTTTCACACTCAGGATGAATGTTTCAGAACACCTCAGGATGAATGTTTCAGAACACCTCAGGATGAATGTTTCACCTCAGGATGACAGAACACCTCAGGATAAATGTTTCAGATCACCTCAGGATGAATCTTTCAGAACACCTCAGGATGAATGTTTCAGAACACTCAGGATGAATGTTTCAGAACACCTCAGGATGAATGTTTCAGAACACCTCAGGATGAATGTTTCAGAACACCTCAGGATGAATGTTTCAGAACACCTCAGGATGAATGTTTCAGAACACCTCAGGATGAATGTTTCAGAACACCTCAGGATGAATGTTTCAGATCACCTCAGGATGAATTTTCAGAACACCTCAGGATAAATGTTTCAGGATGAATGTTTCAGAACACCTCAGGATGAATGAATGTTTCAGAACACCTCAGGATGAATTTTCAGAACACCTCAGGATGAATGTTTCAGAACACCTCAGGATGAATGTTTCAGAACACCTCAGAAATGTTTCAGAACACCTCAACACCTCAGGATGAATGTTTCAGAACACCTCAGGATGAATGTTTCAGAACACCTCAGGATGAATGTTTCAGAACACCTCAGGATGAATGTTTCAGATCAGGATGAATGTTTCAGAACACCTCAGGATGAATGTTTCAGAACACCTCAGGATGAATGTTTCAGATGAATGTTTCAGAACACTCAGGATGAATGTTTCAGAACACCTCAGGATGAATGTTTCAGAACACCTCAGGATGAATGTTTCAGATCACCTCAGGATGAATGTTTCAGAACACCTCAGGATGAATGTTCAGGATCAGAACACCTCAGGATGAATGTTTCAGAACACCTCAGGATGAATGTTTCAGAACACCTCAGGATGAATGTTTCAGAACACCTCAGGATGAATGTTTCAGAACACCTCAGGATGAATGTTTCAGAACACCTTGAATGTTTCAGAACACCTCACCTCAGGATGAATGTTTCAGAACACCTCAGGATGAATGTTTCAGAACACCTCAGGATAAATGTTTCAGAACACCTCACCTCAGGATGAATGTTTCAGAACACCTCAGGATGAATGTTTCAGAACACCTCAGGATGAATGTTTCAGAACACCTCAGAATGAATGTTTCAGAACACCTCAGGATGAATGTTTCAGAACACCTCAGGATGAATGTTTCAGAACACCTCAGGATGAATGTTTCAGAACACCTCAGAATGAATGTTTCAGAACACCTCAGATGAATGTTTCAGAACACCTCAGGATGAATGTTTCAGAACACCTCAGGATGAATGTTTCAGAACACCTCAGGATGAATGTTTCAGAACACCTCAGGATGAATGTTTCAGAACACCTCAGGATGAATGTTTCAGAACACCTCAGGATGAATGTTTCAGAACACCTCAGGATGAATGTTTCAGAACACCTCAGGATAAATGTTTCAGATCACCTGGATTGTTTCAGAACACCTCAGGATGAATGTTTCAGAACACCTCAGGATGAATGTTTCAGAACACCTCAGGATGAATGTTTCAGATCAGAACACCTCAGGATGAATGTTTCAGAACACCTCAGGATGAATGTTTCAGAACACCTCAGGATGAATGTTTCAGAACACCTCAGGATGAATGTTTCAGATCACCTCTGGATGAATGTTTCAGGACACCTCAGTATGAATGTTTCAGAACACCTCAGGATGAATGTTACAGAACACCTCAGAATGAATGTTTCAGAACACCTCAGGATGAATGTTTCAGAACACCTCAGGATGAATGTTTCAGAACACCTCAGGATGAATGTTTCAGAACACCTCAGGATGAATGTTTCAGAACACCTCAGGATGAATGTTTCAGATCACCTCAGGATGAATGTTTCAGAACACCTCAGGATAAATGTTTCAGATCACCTCAGGATGAATGTTTCAGAACACCTCAGGATGAATGTTTTTCAGATCACCTCAGGATGAATGTTTCAGAACACCTCAGGATGAATGTTTCAGAACACCTCAGGATGAATGTTTCAGAACACCTCAGGATGAATGTTTCAGAACACCTCAGGATGAATGTTTCAGAACACCTCAGGATGAATGTTTCAGAACACCTCAGGATGAATGTTTCAGAACACCTCAGGATGAATGTTTCAGATCACCTCTGGATGAATGTTTCAGGACACCTCAGTATGAATGTTTCAGAACATCTCAGGATGAATGTTTCAGAACACCTCAGGATAAATGTTTCAGATCACCTCAGGATGAATGTTTCAGAACACCTCAGGATGAATGTTTCAGAACACCTCAGGATGAATGTTTCAGAACACCTCAGAATGAATGTTTCAGAACACCTCAGGATGAATGTTTCAGAACACCTCAGGATGAATGTTTCAGAACACCTCAGGATGAATGTTTCAGAACACCTCAGGATGAATGTTTCAGATCACCTCTGGATGAATGTTTCAGGACACCTCAGGATGAATGTTTCAGATCACCAGGATAAATGTTTCAGGATGAATGTTTCAGAACACCTTGAATGTTTCAGAACACCTCAGGATGAATGTTTCAGAACACCTCAGGATGAATGTTTTCAGAACACCTCAGGATGAATGTTTCAGAACACCTCAGGATGAATGTTTCAGAACACCTTAGGATAAAAGTTTCAGAACACCTCAGGATGAATTTTCAGAACACCTCAGTATGAATGTTTCAGAACATCTCAGGATGAATGTTTCAGAACACCTCAGGATGAATGTTTCAGATCACCTCAGAATGAATGTTTCAGAACACCTCAGGATGAATGTTTCAGAACATCTCAGTAGATGAAACATGTTTTCAGAACATCTCAGGATGAATGTTTCAGAATGTTTTCAGAACACCTCAGGATGAATGTTTCAGAACACCTCCAGGATGAATGTTTCAGAACACCTCAGGATGAATGTTTCAGAACACCTCAGGATGAATGTTTCAGAACACCTCAGGATGAATGTTTCAGAACACTCTGGAGAATGTTTCACACTCAGGAATGTTTCAATGTTGAATGTTTCAGAACACCTCAGTTTCAGATGAAATGTTTCAGAACACCTCAGGATTAATGTTTCAGAACACCTCAGAATGAATGTTTCAGAACACCTCAGGATGAATGTTTCAGTACACCTCAGGATGAATGTTTCAGAACACCTCAGGATGAATGTTTCAGATCACCTCAGGATAAATGTTTCAGATCACCTCAGGATGAATGTTTCAGAACACCTCAGGATGAATGTTTCAGAACACCTCAGGATGAATGTTTCAGAACACCTCAGGATGACTGTTTCAGAACACCTCAGGATGAGTGTTTCAGAACACCTCAGGATGAGTGTTTCAGATCACCTCTGGATGAATGTTTCAGGACACCTCAGGATGAATGTTTCAGATCACCTCAGGATTAATGTTTCAGAACACCTCAGGATGAATGTTTCAGAACACCTTAGGATAAAAGTTTCAGAACACCTCAGGATGAATGTTTCAGAACATCTCAGTATGAATGTTTCAGAACATCTCAGGATGAATGTTTCAGAACACCTCAGGATGAATGTTTCAGAACACTTCAGGATGAATGTTTCAGGACCCCTCGGGATGAATGTTTCAGAACATCTCAGTATGAATGTTTCAGAACATCTCAGAATGAATGTTTCAGAACATCTCAGTATGAATGTTTCAGAACATCTCAGGATGAATGTTTCAGAACACCTCAGGATTAATGTTTCAGAACACCTCAGAATGAATGTTTCAGAACACCTCAGGATGAATGTTTCAGAACACCTCAGGATGAATGTTTCAGAACACCTCAGGATGAATGTTTCAGAACACCTCAGGATGAATGTTTCAGATCACCTCAGGATGAATGTTTCAGAACACCTCAGGATAAATGTTTCAGAACACCTTAGGATAAAAGTTTCAGAACACCTCAGGATGAATGTTTCAGAACATCTCAGTATGAATGTTTCAGAACATCTCAGGATGAATGTTTCAGAACACCTCAGGATGAATGTTTCAGAACACTTCAGGATGAATGTTTCAGGACCCCTCGGGATGAATGTTTCAGAACATCTCAGGATGAATGTTTCAGAACACCTCAGGATGAATGTTTCAGAACACCTCAGGATAAATGTTTCAGGACACCTCAGGATGAATGTTTCTGAACACCTCAGGATGAATGTTTCAGAACACCTCAGGATGAATGTTTCAGATCACCTCAGGATGAATGTTTCAGAACACCTCAGGATGAATGTTTCAGAACACCTCAGGATGAATGTTTCAGAACACCTCAGAATGAATGTTTCAGAATCAATGTTTCAGAACACCTCAGGATGAATGTTTCAGAACACCTCAGGATGAATGTTTCAGAACACCTCAGGATGAATGTTTCAGAACACCTCAGGATGAATGTTTCAGATCACCTCTGGATGAATGTTTCAGGACACCTCAGGATGAATGTTTCAGATCACCTCAGGATTAATGTTTCAGAACACCTCAGGATGAATGTTTCAGAACACCTCAGGATAAAAGTTTCAGAACACCTCAGGATGAATGTTTCAGAACACCTCAGGATGAATGTTTCAGAACATCTCAGTATGAATGTTTCAGAACATCTCAGGATGAATGTTTCAGAACATCTCAGGATGAATGTTTCAGAACACCTCAGGATTAATGTTTCAGAACACCTCAGAATGAATGTTTCAGAACACCTCAGGATGAATGTTTCAGAACACCTCAGGATGAATGTTTCAGAACACCTCAGGATTAATGTTTCAGAACACCTCAGAATGAATGTTTCAGAACACCTCAGGATGAATGTTTCAGAACACCTCAGGATGAATGTTTCAGAACACCTCAGGATGAATGTTTCAGATCACCTCAGGATAAATGTTTCAGATCACCTCAGGATGAATGTTTCAGAACACCTCAGGATGAATGTTTCAGAACACCTCAGGATGAATGTTTCAGAACACCTCAGGATGAATGTTTCAGAACACCTCAGGATGAATGTTTCAGAACACCTCAGGATGAATGTTTCAGAACACCTCAGGATGAGTGTTTCAGATCACCTCTGGATGAATGTTTCAGGACACCTCAGGATGAATGTTTCAGATCACCTCAGGATTAATGTTTCAGAACACCTCAGGATGAATGTTTCAGAACACCTTAGGATAAAAGTTTCAGAACACCTCAGGATGAATGTTTCAGAACATCTCAGTATGAATGTTTCAGAACATCTCAGGATGAATGTTTCAGAACACCTCAGGATGAATGTTTCAGAACACTTCAGGATGAATGTTTCAGGACCCCTCGGGATGAATGTTTCAGAACATCTCAGTATGAATGTTTCAGAACATCTCAGAATGAATGTTTCAGAACATCTCAGTATGAATGTTTCAGAACATCTCAGGATGAATGTTTCAGAACACCTCAGGATTAATGTTTCAGAACACCTCAGAATGAATGTTTCAGAACACCTCAGGATGAATGTTTCAGAACACCTCAGGATGAATGTTTCAGAACACCTCAGGATGAATGTTTCAGAACACCTCAGGATGAATGTTTCAGATCACCTCAGGATGAATGTTTCAGAACACCTCAGGATAAATGTTTCAGATCACCTCAGGATGAATGTTTCAGAACACCTCAGGATGAATGTTTCAGAACACCTCAGGATGAATGTTTCAGAACACCTCAGGATGAATGTTTCAGAACACCTCAGGATGAATGTTTCAGAACACCTCAGGATGAATGTTTCAGAACACCTCAGGATGAATGTTTCAGAACACCTCAGGATAAAAGTTTCAGAACACCTCAGGATGAATGTTTCAGAACATCTCAGTATGAATGTTTCAGAACATCTCAGGATGAATGTTTCAGAACACCTCAGGATGAATGTTTCAGAACACCTCAGGATTAATGTTTCAGAACACTTCAGGATGAATGTTTCAGGACCCCTCGGGATGAATGTTTCAGAACATCTCAGTATGAATGTTTCAGAACATCTCAGAATGAATGTTTCAGAACATCTCAGTATGAATGTTTCAGAACATCTCAGGATGAATGTTTCAGAACACCTCAGGATTAATGTTTCAGAACACCTCAGAATGAATGTTTCAGAACACCTCAGGATGAATGTTTCAGGACACCTCAGGATGAATGTTTCAGGACCCCTCGGGATGAATGTTTCAGAACACCTCAGGATGAATTTTTCAGGACCCCTTGGGATTAATGTTTCAGAACACCTCAGGATGAATGTTTCAGAACATCTCAGGATTAATGTTTCAGAACACCTCAGGATGAACGTTTCAGAACACCTCAGGATGAACGTTTCAGAACACCTCCGGATGAATGTTTCAGAACCCCTCAGTATGAATGCTTCAGAACACCTCAGTATGAATGTTTCAAGACCCCTCAGAATGAATGCTTCAGAACACCTCAGGATGAACGTTTCAGAACACCTCCGGATGAATGTTTCAGTACACCATAAATCTGTCCCAATGCCTTCACAACCATGTTTCAATACTCCAGCAAAGTTAAGGTTTCGTCTCCTGATGGTGGCAGCTCAGTTGCCACTAGTTTTAGTGTTACCAAGCACATTTTCACAGTGTTCGTTCGTTCTCATGTAACTTAAGACCTGTGACAGCTTCTGAAACCAAACCCCTAAATGGTTTAGTCTCTCACCTATCCATCCAGGCCATTGTCCACTTCAGATTAGTGATTGAATCAAGTGTCCCCTTTAGGACAGGCCAATGTTTGTTAGTCACCTCCAAGTGAGCAGATTGTGGGATGTTAAGTGTCAACAGCTCTCTGTGTGTGTGTTTGTGTTTGTGTGTGTGTGTGTGTGTGTGTGTATACACACATGTGTGTGTCAACAGCTTAGATCACCACGATCCCCAGCTTTACAGAACCCTACCACATGCCCACTCCTGTCGGCAGGGATCCTGGGTGTGTGTGTGGGACTTGTGTGACATGCATTATGCATCGCTTGTGCATTAAACAATGCTAATGATGGCTCAGTGTGCAAAATAAGCAATGGTCCCCTACTGTGCTGTATGAAGCTGGTAGGAACCAGACAGACACGCAGGTTGCTGTCAATGTCATGTCGTATTTTTATTTTTTATATAACTAGGCAAGTCAGTTAAGAACAAATTCTTATTTACAATGACGGCCTACACCGGCCAAACCCGGACGACGCTGGGACAATTGTGCCACGCCCTATGGGACTCCCAATCACAGCCTGTTGTGCTACAGCCTGGAATTGAACCAGGATGTCTGTAGTGACACCTCTAGCTCTGAGATACAGTGCCTTAGACCGCTGTGCCACTCGGGAGCATAAGGAGTGAAAACAAGGAAATTAAGTTGTATGACATCATGAATAAACCATACATACATTTAATTAAATGTCAAGTCCCAATTTAGCACGTGCGCTCTAACGTGCCACTTTTTCCATCATGTTTTACAAATTATTCTTATAAGTAATACATTTGTTAATGTGTTGAATATATTTGCTGTCATTTATGTTTACTTCAAGGACTCGAACAAGCGAGCAAGAAAAACCAATCCGTCGCCATTGTTTGTTCATCTCACCAGTACCATCCTTTCCCTATAACCAACGCCCGACTCCTAATACAGCAGGGTTCTAATGTGCTGAGTATGTGTAGTTACTGTAAGTCAAACTGCCTCCCTGCCTGTCTTCCCCAGATGGCTTAGTCTGGTAGCTTTTCACACCATCATCGCTAACCCATCCTATAGCAAACAAGAACAAGCAGACCTTATTAAAAATCAGCAGGTGTCTAATGTCTAACGTAAAGCACATATCATTCATGTGCAGTAAACCAAGCTGCTCATTGCTCCCTGCCTGCCTGCCTCTCTTCTCCCTCCTCCTCGTGATGCCGGTAGAAGTCAGTACAGCCATCAGCATCTAGCTGAACCCCCCCCCCCCCATAGTCCATATCCTCATCTCTGTCTTGTTATGTCTGCCTTTAAATCTCTGGGATGCTGGCTTGGCAGGCCAGGAGATGTGTATTCCCCAACACACGCTCTAACTACCTCTCTACCTCCCTTACTGGTAACCTGCTCTTGCAGAGTATCACACTGGAGCTCCAGTCTGCATACTCTCCTGGATTGCAGCCCCGGAGCCGCAGACACCGCCGGCTATATTTAGTAGGACTAATTGGGAGAGGTAGAATAACTGTCGGAAAGCAAAGTGACACCTCTGAAGAGAACAGAACCCCCCCCCCCCCCCCCCCGTGTATTCTTTTAACATTCTCTTTTCTTGTTGTTGCTTTGGTTGGTGCCAAGGTAACAAAAACAAGGGGTTTGAGTTAATAGGCTTTCGGTGGAAGAAGGGGAAGATATGACAGCTCATTTAAAGAAGAAGAAAAGTAAAGAGGAACAGAAGACGAGGGGATTGTTGGTACAAATCAGGGCTTTGTCCTGTCGCAAAACGAGATCCCTTGTGTGTCGTGTCCTGTGGCTTCAGTCTCATAACTAGACAACAGAAATAAGGACATATATAGAGAGAAAAAAGAGAGAGAGAGAGAGAGAGAGAGAGAGAGAGAGAGAGGACAGTGAGGTTGGGATGCTACCTGGGGATAAGTGGTTTTCCTCTTGTGCCCAGCCCTACATATAGTTCTTCTCAAGCTTAAAAAAAAAGGAAAGAACACTTCTGAAAGCAAGGATCTACAGTCACCATCCAGATCGTCAAAATGTGAATCTATGAATTTCTCTCACTGTCTTTGTGCTGTGATTACGTGAGAATTGTGTGGGGTTTTTAAAAGCTCTTAAAATATTTAGACGGATCAAAATAGACCTCAGTAAAACATACAGAATTCAAATCATTATTCACACACAATAACGCAGTCACACACTACCCACTGGGCACAGACGTCAATTCGATGTCTATTCCACGTTGGTTCAACTTCATTGAAATGACGTGGAAACAACGTTGATTCAACCTGCCTGTGTCCAGTGGGTAAGCATCTCTGTCTGATACAGCTACAGGAGAGAGTGGAATGAAAAGAAAAGAGCCTCATTAACTTGTCAGTCAAATTGTAATGTCAAAACTAGACGTAATGCCATGCTAATTAATGCATTAAATAATACAGACCGTTATTGATGCAAATGGCAAGAAGAGCCTTTCAAATGGAAACCTACTTTGCTCTGTGGTCCAAGAGATCTAAGTCAGATAGCGCTTGCCTACTCACATTGCAGACATCAATTGGCGAGGAAAATGGATAGGGTTCTCTGTGTTTATTTAACAGGCTGTGAGGGAGGGAGGGAGGGAGGGAGGGACAGAGAGAGAGGGAGGGAAAGAGAGACAGAGAGAGAGGGAGAGAAGGAGGGAAAGAGAGACAGAGAGAAGGAGAGAGAGCGAGAGAGAGAGAGAGAGAGAGAGAGAGAGACAGAGGGAGGGAAAGAAAGACAGAGAGAAAGACAGAGTGGGGGAAAGAGAGAGAGACACAGAGAGGGAGGGAAAAAAGAGACAGAGAGAGAGGGAAAGATAGACAGAGATAGACAGAGAGAGAGGGAAAGAGAAACAGAGAGAGAGACAGAGACAGGGAGAGAGAGGAGAGTTTATATTTCTGTGTGTCAGAGAGTGTGCTTTGTGAACAGTTTGTTTTCTGTACGTTCCTGTGTTAATTATAATCATATTCATATGTGTGTGTGTGTGTGTGTGTGTGTGTGTGTGTGTGTGTGTGTGTGTGTGTGTGTGTGTGTGTGTGTGTGTGTGTGTGTGTGTGCGTTTGTGCGAGTGTGTATCCCTCAACCCTACCTTTGTGTTTCCCTCCTCTCTCTACCTGATATAGTGTACACTACACTGAGCTCCGTACGGTAATTCCCCAGCCCCTGGGGGATACATTTATGCAGTAACATTGCGTGCAGGTTTTTAAACGCTGAGGTCTCGGTTCGCTGTGCCCAAGTTCTTCCAGGTCATCCATTGTCTGTTAATAAGTGCTGTGGGAGAGCACTGCTTCTCTACAGATAATTGACATGAACAAACCCACAGGGGACTCATTCCACTGCTCTTATTTACTGACATTATCTTTCCTTCTCTCACTGACCTTTACCTATCAGAAAAACATGTCAGGCCTGGTTTGAAATGACAGAGTGAATATTAGTTTTACAGGTAGGATGTATGTAGTTCTCGAAGTGGCCAGAAGGTGGCGGTGGAGGACATTTGAAACACGTGCGGTTTGCGTATTGGATGAAATGACATATGGGTTCAAGTTCAGTACAGGTGCCTCGGTGTTCTGTGTGAAATGCTCTTTATTGACCCTTGCAGTCATTTTGTAATAACAATAATTATTGCTAACTATGGTCATTTGAGGGGTAACATTGTTGACGTTTGCAACTTCGTTGAATTAGGGTGAGTATTGGTCAAGTGGTACATTTAAGCTTTGTAATGGTTATATTGACATTTGTACAATAACATAAACAACAATCAATTCCTGCGTGTTGGTAAGTATGTGACGATAAACAATGTGTTCAACGTGTATACAAACGTCAACGTGTATACAAACGCATCCAGAGGCTTATGCTGCGTCGCGCTAGTCCGAACCAGGAAACTGACATTTCTGTAGTTATACACGTTCGGCGTTCAAAGAATCAGCAAGTCGGAAATGTTTGAGTTTCCTAGTACGAACTATGTGAATGCACAATAATGGTAATATGCCATAGTCTTCTGAGGTAAATAATGTTAAGGTTGTAAAAAAATCTAGAAAGGATATTCAGTGTCACATTACAACATATTTTGTCATGGGATGTAATTGTGAATCAAAATGATTGTAAATGGTTTTCATGCTACACTCACCTTTCTAGAATATTGACATTTTGAGAGTGTCCCAGTATGCCAATCGCCTACTGTCAATCTGGAACATTCTTCTAGGTCATTTTAATGGAGAAAAATACAATTTGGAGGATTATGAAATACATGTTTTCTTAATGAACAGAAATCCATTTTCTAAATAGGCTCAAATTTTCCATTTCATTTTCCTCAACTTAGAAAGATATTACCTCACCAACATGAATAACCCGGGCAGGATACTGTAAATTCGTAACCATACAGGTATATAACAATAGAGGTCAGGTTGCATTCTACTAAATGTCCACTAGCGCAGCGTCGAGAATGTTGAGCTGATAAGTCTAGATGTAGTTCATTTTGATTTTATTTATAGACTGTACAATTGCATATACATCATATAATTATAATAAAGTATGATGATGTTGATATTAATAATACTGGTAATAAATGGGCACGATTAATATTCCACAGGATAAAATAATGTTATAGTAAGGTAATGGTAAGTGGCTCAGTTGGTAGCGCATTGTACTTCAATGCCAAGGTTGTGGGTTCAAACTCCTGCGGGGGACCAGGAAGAAAATGTATGCACTCACTACTGTAAGTTACCCTGGATAAGAGTGTCTGCTAAAATGTATGCACTCACTACTGTAAGTTACCCTGGATAAGAGTGTCTGCTAAAATGTATGCACTCACTACTGTAAGTTACCCTGGATAAGAGTGTCTGCTAAAATGTATGCACTCACTACTGTAAGTTACCCTGGATAAGAGTGTCTGCTAAAATGTATGCACTCACTACTGTAAGTTACCCTGGATACGAGTGTCTGCTAAAATGTATGCACTCACTACTGTAAGTTACCCTGGATACGAGTGTCTGCTAAAATGTAAAGTACTCATACATCTCATTTGTATGAATCATTGATGTTTAACAGTGAAGTGACTAATGCGCACTCATTTCCACTTCATGCAATAAAGAGCGTGTCCCATTTTGGCAGTGTCAACTGAAAATGTGGTCTCAGGACAATTTATGTTTGAAGAAGAGTCATCCATCCTATGTTTAATATTCCTTCACGTTTTATTTTGTATAGTGTAGTAGAGTCATTTAGAAGGGTATCTAGATTCGTTTCATATTGGGGGCTAAGACAATGCGGTGATTCCGTGTTCCCAGAAAGCTAACTTTCAGAAAGTGTCCCACTTTACCAACAAACACCCTAAGTTATGGACTTGTATGAATCATCCTACTGTAAATCAATAATAGGAATGCTATACAAAACATCAATATCAATCCCATATTCTCTTTCTGGCACCCTGACAGTGGCCATTATACTCCTTGTATTTTTATCCCCATCTTGGGTGTCTCTCGTCACGGACCGAGCAGCCACCGGAAAGAGTCCTCAAACTCTGTGACACATGCCCGAGTGGAACGTGTGTGTCTGTCAGAAATACCTTAGATAAATGACAGGCCGCTGTCCGTCTGGCGCTCGTAAATGAGCTCCGCCGTGGTAACTCATCTGTCACCGTGGCGACAGAGATGGTTAACATACTCAGCCTCGAACCTGTCTGTCCAGTCTCCAGGTCAATCCTGCTGAGTTCAGAAAGTCGTACAAAATCCCTAGCTGAGGCATAGCCACACAGTCCCCAGAAATGTACTGGCACCGGTGGTATACAACATGAATGGGTTGGGTTTGTCTCCTAAGCTTTCTTGAAAGGTTAACAACTACCATGTAAAAGGTAAAAAATGTACAGAGACCCACCGTGACAGTTGTAGTTGGTGAATTCCACGGTAACGGAATTACGCTTATGCCAAACAAAAACCGTTGATTTCAAGGTTCAACAAACCATACAACTGTAAGAACAAGGACTACTTTTAAGAACTGTGCTGATGCAAACTTTGGTAACGGAATTACAGTAAAATCTCCCTCAGGTTTTTATGTGACTACGTTTTCCAAATTATATAATATCTGCTCCGAATTAAGACTAAAAGATGTCTGCAGAAAGAAAGGGGTGTCAGCTATGACATGACACCTTGACTTTGAAAACATCTGTTCTGTTTATTGAACTACAGTGAAGAGGAAAATGGAATTACGGTAACGGAATTACATCATGGGTATACCGTACTACACAGAAATGAATCATTCGCAGCCCAGCACAGCATCGCGGGGTAGAGTGCAGTACAATACAGCAGAGCAGAGTAGAGTAGGGTAAGGTAGGGTAGAATTCAGTACAGTGCAGTAGGGTCGAGTATAGCTCAGTGCAGTACAACTTTTCTTTAATGTACTGTATTGTACTATCCAAACATGTTAAACACACGTCTATGATAGGTCCAGATTTAGTCCAGTCCAGTCTGTGGACGTTACCATCAAGGCCAGGGTGGACTGGCCAAATTCCAACTGCTTTTTAATGGACGTCCGGTGTCAGTCGGTGCTCAGTGGGTTCCCATTGTAGCCAATTCAGTTGCAGTCATTCCGTTACCAATTTTTTTTTTTGGGGGGGGGTGATTTCGTTACCCATTTCTAACGGAATTACTAGTTTGAGTCACTTAATAATTTATAAACAAAACTGATTTCAGTAAAATCACTATAAATAATTGGTAGGTCTACCATTTCTTCTGTGAACTTTCATTATCCTCCTCCCTCATGAAGGAGAGAAATGAGAAAATATCTTACACATATGTTTTGGTAAGGCAATATTTCTTAAACGTACAGAAGGTAAACAATTTCTCCCCCAAATATTGATATTGATATTAGTTGACAGGGGTCTCTTCAACATTATTGTGTGTTGATGCATTTTTAATACCATTTAGGACCTTTTTTCTAAGACCCCTTTTCCATCTGTTTGACCTGAAATCAAAGTTGAAAGATGTATCTATGCCTTCATTTCCATAAAATACAGACTTTTATTTAACACCTAATTTGATATACCCCTATGAACTTCCCATGTTGGTGCTCATGGGTCCTATTCGATGGAAATGATAGAATTTCTATTTCCCAGTTTTAGAAAGTCACAATGTTATACAGTACACTTGAAATGCTCTGTGAAAGTCCTGCTGCCATCAGGCCAATCTACATTATTAAAAAAAGACTTGGCGTTATAAAAAAGACTTGGCGTTATAAAAAAGACTTGGCGTTATAAAAAAGACTTGGCGTTATAAAAAAGACTTGGCGTTATAAAAAAGACTTGGCATTATAAAAAAGACTTGGCGTTATAAAAAAGACTTGGCGTTATAAAAAAGACTTGGCGTTATAAAAAAGACTTGGCGTTATAAAAAAGACTTGGCGTTATAAAAAAGACTTGGCGTTATAAAAAAGACATGGCATAATTTATACTATTTCATTATTCATTTCATAAATACAATTTGACACAATATCTTATTCATAACTTTGCTTTGTCCTTTAAAAAAACAACAAGCCCTCATAATAAATCACTTCCAAATCATTTAATTAAAAAAAAAAAATGAATAAGTATGTCCAAGGGCAAGACGTGTCATGTAAATAGAAATAATATTTTGTTATTTTTTTTACCAGGTGTGTGATCAAAGTAGAAGATAATCAATGAAAAGGGATTGCCCTTTCAGAATAGGCTCATCCATCACGTATGGCCTTTACAAGACAATCAGAGGCCGTCCTCCACTTCTCTCTCTCTCACTGGGAAAGCTGTTCCATCGTTGCTACTCTCGGTTAAGCTCAATGAGGAACACACTGGAAGGGATATGATAGGACAATGCATAGACATTCTCTTGTAGGAGTCGTTGGATTGTATTAAGGTACTGTAGTTGTTCCTCATTTACATGACTTGTGACACGCGCGTGCGCACACACACACACACACACACACACACACACACACACACACATGACATGCACACACACATGCACACAACACACACACATGCACACAGAAAAATTAACCTTCCCAGACACACATCCAGTTGACAATACTTGACTTTCAACCTGTGTTCCTTATACCTGTGAGAGTTTTAATAAAAGACAACGGCACACACGCGCGCGCACACAGACACATACACACACACTTTTGCCCTCCTAATTGCAGTTGTCCATTTGATCCTATATGAAAGGCTTTCTGAAACTCATTTCACGAGAAGTCCGGCAAGGCGGCTTGACCTGCCACTCCGATTGTCTCTCCAAACGGACTTGGAGAGGGCCATCTAGTCTGAAACAAAGAGCAGGACATTACAACATCAGCCCTCTGACTGAATGTCTCCATTGTAGCAACAGGACCTGGGACCTTAGACGTCTGCCTTGACTAATGGACAAATTGAAGCTATCACTTTCAAATCTTTTGTTTTGGTGGAAGATGGTCACCTGAATGGCCATTGATTGGGTTGAAAGGAAAGTTCGAGTGGCGAGGTGGTAATTGCGCTAATACAATGACCATCTCAGATATAATGATTGTTAAAGTGTTCTGGGAGAGAGGGTCGGTTTTGTGGTCAATCATTTCCAAAAGTCATCCTTGGTCCTTTTTTCCCTCCTCTTGGTACTTTCTTCACGTCCGTCCGTCCGTCCGTCCATCCGTCCATCCATCTGTCTGGTGTCGATGGTGACAGCCCTCTAACCTCTGTGATAACTGGTTCCCGGTATAACACCACTCCGACAAAGCCGTTAAAGGACAGCTCTAGCGGACTACTGGACTGGAACCATACAGGTCTCTGTGGGCCTTTTCCCTGTGGGCCTTTTCTCATTGCACTGATAGTGTTACAGTCCAGAGTAATGTTTCTCCAACCTCTCCTCGAGTACCCCCAGGCATTCCACATATGTATTCCAACAGCAACTGGTTGAACTGGGTAACCAATCATCAAGCCCTTCATTAGTGAATCGGAGGTGCTAGTTCTGGAAGACATTCAATGAGGAACGGTAGGGGGTACTCTATGAGAGCTTTGGGAGATCCTACTGGTACAGTGCATCCATATGTCAGGTCTAAAGGGAAGCTGAATTTTTGCTGGTTTCATATGATACTAAAATTGGATTTGTAAGCTAATGAAATTGCCAGTTTTTGTATATGGAAGATGAGCCTTAGCGTGGGGCCTTTTATCCTTTCAATGCTGTAGTTTTTATTTACTTAATTACAAAGATGTTTCTGGTATTCAATTAGCACTCTTATCATGTTTCAACAGTTTTCTCCGTTGTTTTTTTTAATGTGTTCCTCGTTCCCGTTGGGAAGATATATGATAAATCTTTTTTTTTAAAGGAGAAATGATATATGCTACATTGTGCAGCTTAACAAATGTTTTTGTAATGGTTGTGAAGGTGAGATTTTGCCACCATACTTTGTAATGGAATCATACTTCCCAAACGTACGTGATGATTGTTTCACGAACAGTAAAATACCGTCAAGTGACACGTTGTGTTACACTTACATTACATACAGTAAATGACAACACGTCATTCATATTGCTTCGATAAGGGATGATGTGGAGATATTCCGTGTGTCACTGTATCATAGTTGATAATTCACCCATACCTCTGTTGTGTCGTCCTGTCTGGAAATCATATTCACAGCTTAAATAGAGCATGACACCTATTGGATTTCCCAGCACTACGACAAAATAACGCTAAAATGCTAAAGCATATTTTTCCACCTTCATGCCAAGCATGTAAACATTAACAATGCTTATGCTAAATAACCTGAAGCTAGCCGCAGGCAAGGCTAGCCTCTCATGAGAGGAAGTAAACAGGTTAAAACCCGCCTCAAGGACTCCCTAGAAAACATTTGTGTACTTTTCAAAGGCGAACAGCTTTCATGTTTTTGGCCACAGCTTATTATTTGATAGCTACGGTGTTTGAAAGCTGGCGAGAAACACAAATCTTATTGGTTGGGAATACGCCATGATATTTGTTTACTCATTAAAGTTGTAATTGTCCTTGGTATTTATTTACCCTATTTGTCTCAGAGATAGACATCCATGACTGCTCTTTGCATACAGAAAGGATTATGTACATATTTTAGGATTCAACATAGTGTTCCATCGGCCTTTACTTACATTTATGTCAAAATAGGGTATTAGGGATGGCGAAGTGTCCCTCAAAATGGCTTGACCTTTCCAGATAGGTTTTGGCTGAACATTTTGTCATTATCTCCCAATCTTAAAATGTTGGATTTCCATTCTTGTGTATTCCAAACCTTTGTATCAATACTGATCATGGAATAATCAACGCATTTACACTAAGCTAGAATAAACACAAAATACATCATTCATGTAATTAAATACACTTTCATAGACAATCAATTTCTAAATAATCTAAACCACTTAATACATTAGTAATACTTCTACCCAGTTGGGGGGTGCTGTCCACATTTCCAAAGTGACCTTTTTGGCTATGCGGGTGTCATTCACGTGGTTACTGTACTGATGTTAATGATGCCGTGCTTCCCAGTAGGCCCTTGGTACGGCCCAGTGGATCTTTGCTAATTCATCAGGGCATCCTGCCACACATAGTGGAAGAACAGAGCAAACGAGCACCGCTCTGATAGAGAGGATTGAGAGGACAGTCGAGAGCCAACGAGCAGCGAGGGCTGTGATGGATGGATGAGTGGTCTGGGCCTAGCGGGCGGTAGGATGGTAGGACTCGGCTGGCCAGGCCTGGCTGGCTAAGCCCATATCTTTGGCCCCTTAATCGGAGGCAGTGAGGCTTCATCCCTCGTTCATATGGTAATGGCAATGTCAGCCCACTTCTAATGCAGAAACGTAGGGGCTATGTTCCATATTTTCCCCCTCTTTTCCAGTATCATAAGTATACACATCAGTTCTGCTTTGTTGCTCTTTTCCTGTGGAGAGAAGAGGAGAGTGCAGATGGCATTTCTACAGCCCTGTCCGTCCAAGATTCAAAGACTTTAAAGGGACAGTTCACCCAAATGACAAAATGACAGTGGTTTCCTTACCCTGTAAGCGTTCTATGGACAAGATATGACAGCAATCCATGTTTTGGTTTAGTTTCCCTGGCACTGTTTCCACACGCTAAAGTGGGACCGATATGACCATTTGTATTAGCACATCATGTTCAAATAATCTGCAAGGGACTTTGTTCAGCTTCGCAATCTATTTGACATACTTTTGGATGATTTGGATGCATGAAAAATTCTAGTATCGGTCCCATGACTTGAATATGATTTGTGCCACAAATGCAAAAAGGTTAGCATGTGGAAACAGTGGCAGGCAAACTAAACCAAAGCAACGATTACTGTCATACCTCGTCCATAGAATGCTTACAGAGTAATGAAACCAACGTGCCATTTTGTCACGTGGGCGAACTGTCCCTTTAAGGATTCTAATAACAGCAAGCTGGGTAGCAACGCCGGAAGAACTTGCGTCCTTCTTTTCCCACCCCAAAGAAAATGAAGATGGTGATTTGGCTTGCAGACCTTCATTTACCATTGCAAATCCTCTCCGTCATGGCAGCATGCAAATTCATTTGTTCAGTTTACGGGATAGACGTCCTCCGTCCTCTATTCAGCCGAGCTCCCCTTCCGGACAACAAAGCCGACTGTCAAGCAAAAACATGTTACCCAACAGCATAATAAATACTGATAAAGACATGAAGGGCACGTGGAAACACATTGAAATGCATTAGGGCCGTGACATGGTGTAATCGCATGTAGCACCCAGACATAATACGCAGATCTAGATTAATAAGGTGTAGAGAAGGACCTAGGCTCTATCATCCTCACAATATATTACCATTAGCTCTCTGATAACACCAGGCAAACAATTACCTCTTTCTTACACATACTTTTTTATCCCTCTATCTATTTCTCTTTTACACACTCTCTTCTCATTCTCTCTCATTCTCTCTCTCTCTCTCTCTCTCTCGCTTTCTTATTCTGACAATGTCCATTTCCTTGCTGGCTGGCAGCCTCTGTTCTGGTTTGCTCTGTGACTTGCTCACACACCTTGCCTTGGCTGTACTTACTTATTCAGATCGTTTTTTTGGTGTGTTTTTTTTGTTTGTTGCCCCAGCAGCATATTCTCCCGCTGTAGAATTTAATTATGCCTGCCAGTTTATAGGGAATACAACAGGGCTCTCTGGTGAGTGGTGTTCATTGGATGGTTTTATTTCCTGCTTTGTTTATAGAGAGAGCCAGAGTCATTGTTTGTCCCCCTGCATAATGCACTCTGGAGAAGCTGTCAGAGAAGAGAACGGCTTGAGAGAGGAGAGAGCTCTGTCATTATATCTCTCCCCTTTTCTCTCATTATCTCTCTCTTTGTCTTTCATTCTTTCTCTCTTTCTTTTTTGTTCTTTATCTATCGTTCTCCTTCTTTCTCCCTATCTCATACTCTCTCTTTCATGCATTTTCTCTGTCTCTCTCTTTCACCCCCCCCCCTCTCAATGCAATGTTTGAAAAGCAATTAGCCTCAAAACAAACTGTTAACTGGCTCCAGTTAAAACCGGGCGGCAATGACAATGACAACAACAGCGTTGCTCGCTGTATTTGCCTGCGCTAACGAACATGTCCCACTGCTAATCCTCAGCTCAATTTGTATCTCCACTGAATGTGACTGTAATGTATCGCAAATAAGTGCTAGGGGTTAAGACAGGAAAAACAATGGTAAACGTTTCGAGGAATCGACAGATGAATAATGCAACCAAGAGGAGGAGAAATCAGAACAATATTGTGTGTGTGTGTTTATGAATTAGTGTCAGAGAACCAGGCTCTCCAGGGGGACACTGAGATCCATCCCTGTTCTCTCTTCACCTCCTCTTCTTCCTACATGAAGTGAATACAAATATTGTCTTGAAATGGCCACTCCAAAAAAAAAAATGCCGATACTAACTTTCCAGACAGCCAAGAAAAGTTCCTCGACAGTTACTCTCCTGAAGCAGTGTTTTTTTTGGGGAGGAGGGTTCCATGAAGAAAACACTAAGGTAAAAAAAGCTGTCCTATTATAAACACAAACAGAAACAACACAACAACAAAACACCCTATACACAACGTACCGGTATCTGCCCACAATCACAATCACACCCCCCAAAAAATTAACCTTCCGCTTCTCAGACCAATGTCACGCTCACACGCTAGTAGGAACTAGAAAACCCGGTAAACCGCCAACTGGCCGAACTTGACACTCGCACAACTACAAGTCAAAAACTCCCGAGTCCCCCCCGACCAGTGTGCAAACATGGCACAAGTAGCCGGTGCTTCCAGCCGCCACCTCCACTCAAGCGCCACATTCTTCAAGATGGCCTAAATACGGCCTCCAAACTTTATCAAATATTTTCGGTTCATTCCTCACTTTATAATGCACAGTGTCTACATAATTCAGTCCTCCATTTTGTTATTGAGGGTGAATATGAGGCTTTTCCAATTGATGGCTATACATTGTTTTCAGCAATTAGACCTAGATTAAAAAACTTTCTCTGATATTGATCATCAATATTTTAATTTCTGACATACTCGTGGAGATGGATGGATATAAATTCCTAGACACAATGAAATGATAGAGCATACATTATCACAAAATGGTGTCGGTTTTCCCAAGGCTGTGGCCTGATGACTCCTTGCTGTCCTCAGTCCACCTGGTCATGCTGCTGCTCCAGTTTCAACTGTTCTGCCTGCGGCCATGGATTCCTGACCTGTTCACCGGAAGCAAAATGACATTTACTCCTGAGGTGCTGACCTGCTGCACCCTCTACAACCACGGTGATTATTATTATCTGACCCTGCTGGTCATCTATGAACATTTAGATATATTGGCCATGAACTGTTATAATCTCCACCTGGCACAGCATGAAGAGGACTGGCCACCCCTTCCTCTCTAGGTTTCTTCCTAGGTTCCAGACTTTCTAGGGAGTTTTTCCTAGCCAGCCGTGCTTCTACATCTGCATTGCTTGCTGTTTGGGGTTTTAGGCTGGGGTTTTGTACAGCACTTTGTGACATTGGCTGATGTTAAAAGGGCTTTATAAATACATTTGATTGATTGATTAATTGATTGATATGTAATAGGGTTATTTTGCGCTTTTTTCTCCTCCAACAGAGATGTGACATTTCGTGGTGAATTACATGCATTTTGGCAGGAGTGAATTATCCTATGAATGATCTTAAATTGCAATAATGTATGTCTTAGGTTGTAGGAGTAGGTATGAACATTTTCACATATCTCCTCAATTTCTTCCTTTAAATCTGTTACCCATTTTTTCATTATAGGTTCTGAACTCTCAGGTAGAGATTCAATCAACCCTTGATATAACTTGGCAAACAACTTCTTGGGCGTAGAAGCTTCTTTCAGTATTTTTTTCTATGTGAGATGCCTTAGGTTCATCTACTCAGTACTGGTACTCCAGGTATATAGCCAAGTTATCATTACTCACTGTGTATTTGTTCCTCTTGTTATTATTTTAAATGTTTCTACTATTTATTTTGTATTTTTCTCCTCAATGTTAATTTGATATTCATCCAGATACTGTTGAAGCGATTGAATAAGATTTCTGAGTTGTACGAGCTTAAAGAAATCAGCCCTGGATAATCCAAATCTTTGAACGACAGTAGAGAGCCATCATAGTACACGTGCCCAAATGTCATGATGCCACTTTGGAACCAGGACTAAAAGGTGTTGTCATTAAACGCTGTAGTTAAGGTGGGGTTATTCCAAATAGGGGTGCCTGGCGATATTGGTTTGATCCACCTCATGAATTTATAGACATTTTCCCAAATTCGAATGGAATTGAGAATCATTGGATTGTTTGTTTTTTCCTTACTGCCTTGGACCCGAAGTAGTGAATTTTACATCGTAGGGTATTACATGTATGACTTCGATACTCCTCCATGCACAAGGATAGCAGTATTCTTATTAGAATGACCCCCTCCAACCTTGGTCGTGGTTTGTCTTCGTGACTCTTGCCTCTTCCTTTCCCCGGGCCCGTGCGATATTGTCATTAATAAAACGTTTTATTCATCCCTCATCTTGTTTCCTGAAGGGTAACAGGAAGACATTTTGAACAGGACAGCCAACCCTTCTAGGCAAGCAGAACATGATTTGTTTCTCGTGTTGTTCATGTATATGTGTTTTTGTATTGTTTACTATATTGAAGTCAGAGTTCATAAATCATGAATTGGTGTTATGATCAAGGCATTTTTGATTCCTCATAAATTAAATCATGTTTTTTTTTAAGTCGATAATATAGGAGTTGCATATTGTGACCAGGGTATCACCCTCCTGATTCTGTCTCCAAGTGTCACTTATTCCCTTGGGAAAACTAGCAGAGGAAATTTTCATAAGTTAAAAGACAAAACTATGGGACCCCAAAAACACTCATGCTTATTGTATGTATTGTTAAGTGTACTGTATGTTTACCTATCCATTTCCTGCATGCAAATATTGCCCCTCTGGGATAAATACAACATTTATCAAATTGAACTCAATTAAAGTCAATTGGAATCACAAGATAATCAACTCCCCACGCCGCATAAATCTCACAATCTTCCTGAAATTCTATTTACCTTCTCAGCCTCACACGTAGGAAAGAGCAAACACAACCCGACTCATGTTCACAGAGCCCAATGGTTGTTTTCATCCCAATCCTCTTTGTCTCTTTTAGTAAATTCCTCAACGAGCCGTGTCCCTTTTTGTTTAATGACTGAACATACTGCTAGAGCCTCAACTCAGCGTGTCGCCCCCTCACAACTCTACAGCCTGACATTTAAAGGAAAAGGTTGAGATAATTACCGCCGTGAAGGACTCAAATCAGACATGTTTAACCCAGATGTTGTGGAAAGGCAAAGTGAAGAAATGTCAAGGCATGATTAAACGCTTAATCTGGAAGGAGGTGAGATATCAATCAGTGTCACGCGGTAGATCTGGGTTTGATCTATTAGCCTGAGAAGCTCATTAAGAGGGAGTGACGTGACCCTTTAGTCCTGCAGCACTCCGATATCGTCTAGGACAGTCTTAAAGTGCAGAGGGAAGCAGAGAGAGCATCGCTCAAGTTGCCATTTTGTCTGCGGCCAGCGACAGCTACTTACAGTAAATGAGAAAAGAAAGATAGACCCTTATCTAGACATGATGATGTCACCTACTTAGCAGGTCCAAAAGCCATATCTAATGTGAGTAGGTTTGACTTGACCAATCTCTACCTCCCATTCTATCTCACTATACACTCACAATATCAATGTGCGCCCTTGCACCCTCAGTGAGGGTTGAAGCCCCAGGCAAATGCAACTGATTCAACTTGTCAACTCATCATCGAGCCCCCTATGAGTTGAATGAGAAGTGTTTGTTCAGGGCTACAACCAAAATGTGTACTGTTGGCGTTACTGGAGGAGATGATAAACACTGTGTTAGACCATGCAGCGACAGCTCAGATCTCTCCTCCTGACTCCTATCTGAGGGTTTCCGGTCTCCTTCAACACTACTTTCCACCTGCTGTGCCATTGCTTCATGCCTCCAACCAACGCTTTGTGGCAGGCGTCACAAAGACGATGAGAACAGAAAAGAGGGAAAGGTAATGGGATCCAGAAATGATACCAATTTACTATTTTCTTTCTCTCTTTTACCACTCCTCCTATTTCTCTTTTGTTCTTTCCTCCCTACAATCACATTTCCCTCCAGTGGGGTTAAGAATAACAAGCATTCCCCGAATGCTTTCACAGCATCCACGTTGTTCCCCAGCGTCTCCGGCCCGCCACTCAGCCAAAAGCTTCTTATTTATGGATATTTTCCATTGGTGGAGAATGGCCACACACTTATCCGTGTTAAGTGTTGACAAATGACAAAATCGTAGTGTTGACAAATGAGACAGATGTGCCTCGGCGGAACAGAGACTATCCGTGGCCCCGTTGTTGGAATCTGAATAGGACCTTCCAAAACGGGATGCCACATTTAGTCTCCCCACCTGCTCCTCATCTAGTAGTTTAGTCACGGTTCACTGTTTCACCGTCTCGCCGACAGCAACAGACACTACAACAGACGCTACAACGGACGCTACAACAGACGCTACAACAGACGCTACAACAGACGCTACAACAGACACATTGAGATGATCCCTGAGCCTCGAACGCTGCTAACAACCGTACGTCCAAATCCCATCTGACAGAGCGCATAATCACAGACAAAGCCCAGGGATCATTTTGTTTAGGTATGATATTATCAACTGGAGGAAAGGAAAACGCCAGTAATTTGATCAGAGTGGAGAGAATGGTTTTGCCCACTTGTTGATTAAATGAAAGCCGATTAGCTACTCCAATACAGAGCACTGTTGCGTTCTCTTCTATCCCTCAAGCAAAGTAACTCTGCAGCATTCAACAAGTGCTTATAACATGTCTTCTCATATTGCTAACTAAACCCCCTCCTTATGGGCTAGCTAGAGCATCTGGTATATTTTAACAATACACTTGGACTGGATGAGGAGTTGAAGTGCAGCTTTAGGTACTGGATAACAGGTATGTGTGCTGAGAGGGTTATTGAGTAGAGAGTACGTATTTAAAACAGAAGTCTGTGTCAGTCTTGCTTGTTTCCCATGACTAGATGGTCATGTTTTCTATGAGCTTTGCTGTACAGTGCTAAGACATCTCCTCACACAGGCAGGTAGAGCCAGAGAGAGTCATCTATTCCTCAGCACGGCTAGCTCTATCAATAAAACACTGATCCTGACACAGCATGGTCCTCCCTCTCTCCCTGTGGGTTCTCTCTGCCGGGGAACGTCCTCGCTGCCTCTCGGCAAATGAAGAGCAGATTAAACTGCTGCGGCCGCCAGCAAATATTCATTAAAAACGTGAAAACAACAGTAGAACCTGGGAGAGGATGTGTGTGTAGTGTGTGTGAGTGAGTGAGTGAGTGAGTGAGTGAGTGAGTGAGTGAGTGAGTGAGTGAGTGAGTGAGTGAGTGAGTGAGTGAGTGAGTGAGTGAGTATATAAAGTCTACTGAGTGCCTAAATGTCAGTGCAAGATTGATTCAGTGAAGATAGTTAATTGACTATTTAGCAGTCTGGCTATTTAGCTTAGAGGTAGAAACTATCTCGTAGCCTGTTGGTCCGAGAGCCGATGCTCTGGTACCGTTACCGCCCGTTTGCCGGACGGAAACAGAGTGAACAGTGTATGGCTCTGGCCTTCCTCTGACACCGCCTGATAAAGAGGTTCTGGGTGGCTGGAGTCTATGGCTCTGGCCTTCCTCTGACACCGCCTGATAAAGAGGTTCTGGGTGGCTGGAGTCTATGGCTCTGGCATTCCTCTGACACCGCCTGATAAAGAGGTTCTGGGTGGCTGGAGTCTATGGCTCTGGCCTTCCTCTGACACCGCCTGATAAAGAGGTTCTGGGTGGCTGGAGTCTATGGCTCTGGCCTTCCTCTGACACCACCTGATAAAGAGGTTCTGGGTGGCTGGAGTCTATGGCTCTGGCCTTCCTCTGACACCGCCTGATAAAGAGGTTCTGGGTGGCTGGAGTCTATGGCTCTGGCCTTCCTCTGACACCGCCTGATAAAGAGGTTCTGGGTGGCTGAGTCTATGGCTCTGGCCTACTCTGACACCGCCTGATAAAGAGGTTCTGGGTGGCAGGGAGCTCGGCCCCAGTGATGTACTGGGCTGTCCGCACCACCCTTTGTTGCGCTTTGCGGTCAAGGGCGGTGCAATTGCCAAACCAAGCTGTGATGCAGCCAGTCAAGATGCTCTCAATGGTGCAGAAGTATAACGTTTTCATGATCTGGGGTCCCATGCCAAATATTTTCAGCCTCCTGAGTGGGAAGACGCACTGCCATGCTCTCTTCACGACTGTGCAGGTGTGTGTGAACCTTGATGTGATGTGGACCCCAAGGAACTTAATTAAAGCTCTCAACCTGCTCCACAACAGCTAAGTCGATGTGAATGGGGGTGTGCACACACTGGACTCTGCCCACACACTCACACATACTTACACTTACACCCCAACACACACACACACACACACACACTTTCACACTCACCACATATGCTGCTGCTACTGTTTATTATCTAACCTGTTTCCTAGTCACTTTACACCTACCTATATGTACAGTACATAGCTACCTCAATTACCTCGTACCCCTCAGTACTGGTACTACCTATATATAGCCATGTTATTTTCTACTTCCTGTATATAGCCATGCTATTTTCTACTTCCTGTATATATCCATGTTATTTTCTACTCCCTGTATATAGCCATGTTATTTTCTACTCCCTGTATATAGCCATGTTATTATTTACTCCCTGTATATAGCCATGTTATATCTACTCCCTATATACAGCCATGTTATTTTCTACTCCCTGTATATAGCCATGTTATTATCTACTCCCTGTATATAGCCATGTTATTTTCTACTCCCTGTATACAGCCATGTTATTTTCTACTCCATATATATAGCCATGTTATTTTCTATTCCCTGTATATAGTCATGTTATTTTCTACTCCCTGTATATAGCCATGTTATTTTATACTCCCTGTATATAGCCATGTTATTTTCTACTCCCTGTATACAGCCATGTTATTTTCTACTCCCTACTGTATATAGCCATGTTATTTTCTACTCCCTATGTATAGCCATGTTATTTTCTACTCCCTGTATACAGCCATGGTATTTTCTACTCCCTGTATATAGCCATGTTATCTTTTACTTCCTGTACTGTGTATAGTGATGTTATTTTCTACTCCTCTATATACAGCCATGTTATTTTATACTCCCTGTATATAGCCATGTTATTTTATACTCCCTTTATATAGCCATGTTATTTTCTACTCCCTGTATACAGCCATGTTACATTACATTACATTTAAGTCATTTAGCAGACGCTCTTATCCAGAGCGACTTACAAATTGGTGCGTTCACCTTATGACATCCAGTGGAACAGCCACTTTACAATAGTGCATCTAAATCTTTTAAGGGGGTGAGAGGGATTACTTTATCCTATCCTAGGTATTCCTTAAAGAGGTGGGGTTTCAGGTGTCTCCGGAAGGTGGTGATTGACTCCGCTGTCCTGGCGTCGTGAGGGAGTTTGTTCCACCATTGGGGGGCCAGAGCAGCGAACAGTTTTGACTGGGCTGAGCGGGAACTGTACTTCCTCAGTGGTAGGGAGGCGAGCAGGCCAGAGGTGGATGAACGCAGTGCCCTTGTTTGGGTGTAGGGCCTGATCAGAGCCTGGAGGTACTGAGGTGCCGTTCCCCTCACAGCTCCGTAGGCAAGCACCATGGTCTTGTAACGGATGCGAGCTTCAACTGGAAGCCAGTGGAGAGAGCGGAGGAGCGGGGTGACGTGAGAGAACCTGGGAAGGTTGAACACCAGACGGGCTGCGGCGTTCTGGATGAGTTGTAGGGGTTTAATGGCACAGGCAGGGAGCCCAGCCAACAGCGAGTTGCAGTAATCCAGACGGGAGATGACAAGTGCCTGGATTAGGACCTGCGCCGCTTCCTGTGTGAGGCAGGGTCGTACTCTGCGGATGTTGTAGAGCATGAACCTACAGGAACGGGCCACCGCCTTGATGTTAGTTGAGAACGACAGGGTGTTGTCCAGGATCACGCCAAGGTTCTTAGCGCTCTGGGAGGAGGACACAATGGAGTTGTCAACCGTGATGGCGAGATCATGGAACGGGCAGTCCTTCCCGGGAGGAAGAGCAGCTCCGTCTTGCCGAGGTTCAGCTTGAGGTGGTGATCCGTCATCCACACTGATATGTCTGCCAGACATGCAGAGATGCGATTCGCCACCTGGTCATTAGAAGGGGGAAAGGAGAAGATTAATTGTGTGTCGTCTGCATAGCAATGATAGGAGAGACCATGTGAGGTTATGACAGAGCCAAGTGACTTGGTGTATAGCGAGAATAGGAGAGGGCCTAGAACAGAGCCCTGGGGGACACCAGTGGTGAGAGCACGTGGTGTGGAGACGGATTCTCGCCACGCCACCTGGTAGGAGCGACCTGTCAGGTAGGACGCAATCCAAGCGTGGGCCGCGCCGGAGATGCCCAACTCGGAGAGGGTGGAGAGGAGGATCTGATGGTTCACAGTATCGAAGGCAGCCGATAGGTCTAGAAGGATGAGAGCAGAGGAGAGAGAGTTAGCTTTAGCAGTGCGGAGCGCCTCCGTGATACAGAGAAGAGCAGTCTCAGTTGAATGACTAGTCTTGAAACCTGACTGATTTGGATCAAGAAGGTCATTCTGAGAGAGATAGCGGGAGAGCTGGCCAAGGACGGCACGTTCAAGAGTTTTGGAGAGAAAAGAAAGAAGGGATACTGGTCTGTAGTTGTTGACATCGGAGGGATCGAGTGTAGGTTTTTTTCAGAAGGGGTGCAACTCTCGCTCTCTTGAAGACGGAAGGGACGTAGCCAGCGGTCAGGGATGAGTTGATGAGCGAGGTGAGGTAAGGGAGAAGGTCTCCGGAAATGGTCTGGAGAAGAGAGGAGGGGATAGGGTCAAGCGGGCAGGTTGTTGGGCGGCCGGCCGTCACAAGACGCGAGATTTCATCTGGAGAGAGAGGGGAGAAAGAGGTCAGAGCACAGGGTAGGGCAGTGTGAGCAGAACCAGCGGTGTCGTTTGACTTAGCAAACGAGGATCGGATGTCGTCGACCTTCTTTTCAAAATGGTTGACGAAGTCATCTGCAGAGAGGGAGGAGGGGGGAGGGGGAGGAGGATTCAAGAGGGAGGAGAAGGTGGCAAAGAGCTTCCTAGGGTTAGAGGCAGATGCTTGGAATTTAGAGTGGTAGAAAGTGGCTTTAGCAGCAGAGAGAGAAGAGGAAAATGTAGAGAGGAGGGAGTGAAAGGATGCCAGGTCCGCAGGGAGGCGAGTTTTCCTCCATTTCCGCTCGGCTGCCCGGAGCCCTGTTCTGTGAGCTCGCAATGAGTCGTCGAGCCACGGAGCGGGAGGGGAGGACCGAGCCGGCCTGGAGGATAGGGGACATAGAGAGTCAAAGGATGCAGAAAGGGAGGAGAGGAGGGTTGAGGAGGCAGAATCAGGAGATAGGTTGGAGAAGGTTTGAGCAGAGGGAAGAGATGATAGGATGGAAGAGGAGAGAGTAGCGGGGAGAGAGAGCGAAGGTTGGGACGGCGCGATACCATCCGAGTAGGGGCAGTGTGGGAAGTGTTGGATGAGAGCGAGAGGGAAAAGGATACAAGGTAGTGGTCGGAGACTTGGAGGGGAGTTGCAACGAGGTTAGTGGAAGAACAGCATCTAGTAAAGATGAGGTCGAGCGTATTTCCTGCCTTGTGAGTAGGGGGGGAAGGTGAGAGGGTGAGGTCAAAAGAGGAGAGGAGTGGAAAGAAGGAGGCAGAGAGGAATGAGTCAAAGGTAGACGTGGGGAGGTTAAAGTCGCCCAGAACGGTGAGAGGTGAGCCGTCCTCAGGAAAGGAGCTTATCAAGGCATCAAGCTCATTGATGAACTCTCCGAGGGAACCTGGAGGGCGATAAATGATAAGGATGTTAAGCTTGAAAGGGCTGGTAACTGTGACAGCATGGAATTCAAAGGAGGCGAGGGGGGGAGAAAGAGAGAATGACCACTTGGGAGAGATGAGGATCCCGGTGCCACCGCCCCGCTGACCAGAAGCTCTCGGGGTGTGCGAGAACACGTGGGCAGACGAAGAGAGAGCAGTAGGAGTAGCAGTGTTGTCTGTGGTGATCCATGTTTCCGTCAGTGCCAAGAAGTCGAGGGACTGGAGGGAGGGCATAGGCTGAGATGAACTCTGCCTTGTTGGCCGCAGATCGGCAGTTCCAGAGGCTACCGGAGACCTGGAACTCCACGTGGGTCGTGCGCGCTGGGACCACCAGATTAGGGTGGCCGCGGCCACGCGGTGTGGAGCGTTTGTATGGTCTGTGCAGAGAGGAGAGAACAGGGATAGACAGACACATAGTTGACAGGCTACACAAGAGGCTACGCTAATGCAAAGGAGATTGGAATGACAAGTGGACTACACGTCTCGAGTGTTCAGAAAGTTAAGCTTACGTAGCAAGAATCTTATTGACTAAAATGATTAAAATGATACAGTACTGCTGAAGTAGGCTAGCTGGCAGAGGCTGCGTTGTTGACTATGTAGGCTAGCTGGCATTGGCTGCGTTGTTGACACTACACTAATCAAGTCGTTCCGTTGAGTGTAATAGTTTCTACTGTGCTGCTATTCGGGGCTAGCTGGCTAGCTAGCAGTGTTGATTACGTTACGTTGCGTTAAAAGAACGACAATAGCTGGCTAGCTAACCTAGGAAATCGCTCTAGACTACAAAATTATCTTTGATACAAAGACGGCTATGTAGCTAGCTATGTAGCTAGCTACGATCAAACAAATCAAGCCGTTGTACTGTAATGAAATGAAATGAAAAATGTGATACTACCTGTGGAGCGAAGCGAAATGCGACCGGATTGTTGAGTGCAGAAGTTCTGTTCGGTAGACGTTGGCTAGCTGTTGGCTAGCTAGCAGAGTCTCCTACGTTAAGGACGACATAAAACTACACACTCTAAACTACACAATTATCTTGGATACGAAGACAGCAAAGACAACTATGTAGCTAGCTAACACTACACTAATCAAGTCGTTCAGTTGAGTGTAATAGTTGTGCTGCTAATCGGTAGACGGTGGACTAGCTAACGGTGGACGTTAGCTAGCTGGCTAGCTGCAGGGCAGTGTAGACTGCGTTAGGACGACGAAATACGATAATTACGCAATTATCTATGATACAAAGACAGCTATGTAGCTAGCTAAGAAGAAATTGCTAAGATTAGACAAATCAAACCGTTGTACTATAATGAAATGTAATACTACCTGCGGACCGAGTGCAGATGCGACCGCTCGCTCCAACCCTACATCCCTTGAAGAGGGAGCCAATATGGGGGAGCCATGTTATTTTCTACTCCCTGTATACAGCCATGTTATTTTCTACTCCCTGTATATAGCCATGTTATTTTCTACTCCCTACTGTATATAGCCATGTTATTTTCTACTCCCTGTATACAGCCATGTTATTTTCTACTCCCTGTATACAGCCATGTTATTTTCTACTCCCTACTGTATATAGCCATGTTATTTTCTACTCCCTGTATACAGCCATGTTATTTTCTACTCCCTGTATACAGCCATGTTATTTTCTACTCCCTACTGTATATAGCCATGTTATGTTCTACTCCCTGTATATAGCCATGTTATTTTCTACTCCCTGTATATAGCCATGTTATTATCTACTCCCTATATATATCCATGTTATTTTCTACTCCCTGTATATAGCCATGTTATTTTCTACTCCCTACTGTATATAGCCATGTTATTTTCTACTCCCTGTATATAGCCATGTTATTATCTACTCCCTATATATAGCCATGCTATTTTCTACTCCCTGTATATAGCCATGTTATTTTCTACTCCTCTATATACAGCCATGTTATTTTCTACTCCCTGTATATAGCCATGTTATTTTCTACTCCTCTATATATAGCCATGTTATTTTCTACTCCTCTATATACAGCCATGTTATGTTCTACTCCCTGTATATAGCCATGATATTTTCTACTCCCTGTATATAGCCATGTTATTTTCTACTCCCTGTATATAGCCATGTTATTTTCTACTCCCTATATATAGCCATGTTATTTTCTACTCCCTATGTATAGTGATGTTATTTTTTACTTCCTGTACTGTATATAGCCATGTTATTTTTACTCATTATTTGTATTCGTTATTCACTCTGTATTTATTCCTTATGTCACTATTTCTATGTTTAATTTGTATTTCTTCTCTTTAACTCTGTTGGAAATGGACCAGTAAGTATTTCACTGTTAGTCTACACCTGTTGTCTACGAAGCATGTGACAAATAAAATGTGATTTGATTTGTTTAAACAACATAGTGACATCATATACAGAGGTAGCCAGAGCTTTAAAAATAGTGTAAGCAACCACTAATGCAGTTAACCTAGAGACATTGAGCACCAACAGAGAAACAACCATTAATTACAATGCTGAAGTGGCTTTAATATGCTTTTTACAGGCGTCCTGTATTGAACTCCTGTCAGAAGCTGTAGGACCAGGTATTTGATTACGTGTGGAGGGGAAACGAGAGATGCCATGTTTATGTACCGATCCAGTCCTCGGCTGTAGGCGCTATGGTGGATTTATAGTGAACTATAATAGAAGATAGACTATCTGGACAAACTGTGTGTGTGTGTGTGTGTGTGTGTGTGTGTGTGTGTGTGTGTGTGTGTGTGTGTGTGTCACTCTATCCCCCTGGGCGTGTGTGTGTGTGGCTTCACCCTCACACCAGAAGTTAATAGAGGTCAGTGCAGTGTGGACTGGAAATAGAGCCAGACCAAGGTTCCATTTGCTTTCCTCTCCTCTCCTCCACCAACTAACCGTCTGAAGTCTGGCCATGCATCAGGAAAGGGAATAAAGGAATCCATACATACAGTAGATTTTATATTAGCTTATCTATGTTAGAATGTTACTGGACTTGTCATCATCAACAATTGGCCACAATAATTCTCCAAGCAGTGAAAAAATTATCTACACAGAAACAAACATATGAACCATTGTTTTTCAGCGTGGCATCAAAATATTTCTCCATGGGGTGCTGTATTTATATTTCCCTCCTGTGCGATTTAAAGTGGCCCCTGAAGTCTCACGTCTAGTAGATTCTTCTGGCCGGGCCAGGACTCCATTATAGTGAGGATGTGACAGCTTGTCATTACAGACACACACTGTGAACTAACTACTCCTGCAGTCCCTCATTTCTTCTCTTCCCACACTGGTGCAGAACCTCAGTCCCTGTCTGTCTGTCTGTCTGTCTGTCTGTCTGTCTGTCTGTCTGTCTGTCTGTCTGTCTGTCTGTCTGTCTGTCTGTCTGTCTGTCTGCCTGTCTGTTCTTCTGTTTGTCTGTCTACCTGCCTGTCTGTTCTTCTGTTTGTCTGTTTGTCTGTCTACCTGCCTGTCTTTGTGCATGCAATCTAAAATCTGCCTCACACAAAGCACATCTTAATTCAAATCATCTAAAGGCCCCTGAGACCAAAAACAACTAATGTTGATTCAATTGATCTTCCAAGAAACCAAGAACACAACTAATTACATATTGGCTCTGCAAAACAAACAATGTTTCCCACTGCATCGGTTTATGTAATTGGTTTATGGTTTGAATAAGTGTATGTACTAAATCATCTGTAGGTTTCAACGCAATATGTCAGCGGTAAACCCGACAAACAATCTAGTATCTTCCATTTCTCTGAAAGGACACCCATTCCATTTGCACGTCGAATTCCCGTACATGACGGCACAACCCCTTTCCTCTGCGTGTGAGACTTCGGTACGACAGGCTAGATTCAACAGGAAGACAGTTAAGATAAGAAACAATTAGAGCTAGCAGGAATTTGCAACGGCTGATTATATTTCCACGGGTTTTCAAAGACACAAAGAGACCCATTGATGACAGGAGGTTCGGATTCCTCCGAGGGCCTTGTAAACGGTGTGTGGCAAGGATCTGGGTGTGAACTGTGTGACAAGCTAGCAGATAAAGGGAAAGAAAAGAGATTGTGTTAAAGTGCTGGAATAATGTTTTTTTCTGTCTGAATGCGTGTATAATGGGATCTGGAATGTACACAACACGACCACAGAGCTGCTATACAGTGGCCGGTGTCTTTGACACAGATTTGTTGACGCTAATTAGCATTGACATTAGCATTATTTCCCCGTCTTATAATGTTGTCGTAAGAGAGATGAACGCTGGCCGCCACCTGGGGTTGCTCTCTTTCTGTCTCTCTCGCTCTCTTTCTCTGTTTCTCTTTCCCTCGTTCTCTTTGTCGCTCTTGTTCTCTCTCTCTTTCTCTTTCTCTTTCTCTTGTTTGTTCTCTCTCTTTCTCTCTCTCTCTCTCTCTCTCTCCCTCTTGACTATGATTTTGCTTCTCTTGGTGGAAGTTGATTTATTTGCCACAAAACGTCTTGATTGAATGAATGTGTGTGAATGGGGGAATTTGACGGGAGATTGTGTGGTGGAGTTACACCTGCCAACTCCATACAGTCAATTACAGTTCACACTGAAAAGAAAACAAATGGGACAATCCATCATTTGGACAATAAAAACCCTTGTTCCTTTTAGTCAAATCAAGTGGAGATTAAGAAGTATTAATAGAAAGCCAGATGTGTTGACAAAGGTCTGTGTCTTACGCTGCCAAGAACATTATTCTACTGCATAACAGATGGCTCTGAGAGCCCTGGCGTTCTGCAGAACTATGGGTCTTAGATTATTCTCCATTATTTGGTGTATAATTTCACAACTTGCCAATTTTGGAGAGAGAGAACGGATGTCTGCCATCGAGAACTGTGTTGATAGCATGTATAGACTTGTACAGAGTTTAATTATTTTTTGTATGCAACGATTTACCGGTTAAGTGTAAAATCCCATATTCTGAGGACTTTCATTATATTTGTATTGTTTTATCAAGGTAATTCGCTTATAAATCAGCCTCTGAAAAGCCAATTAGCTTCGGGACAGTTTTGGCTCATAGCCACACTTCCCTGCTTCAATTGAGTTTGCTTTGGAATCAGGGTGAAAGTAGATTTTAAAAAATCCCGGTCTGGACTTCCTATTTGTGTACACACTTGCGCATGCACCCAAACAATGTTATAGGCCTAATCACAGAATTACCTTTCTAATCACTATTAATTCAATAGGATCTCTGTGGGCCTAGTAAGAAAAATGTGTCATTTTAAATGCTAAAATGTGTAATTGTGGAATAAACATCATCTGATTTTCAAACAATCACTTGAAAGGGCTCCTTTACTAAGCCACACACACGCGTTCTTCCAACCTATTTCCAGCCTCTAAACAGTGGTGAATGGACACACAGAGACATCTTTTACACAAAACACCAACAAGTGTAAGGACATTCGGCGATCATCATTAGGCCAGAATTTAGGCGTCCACTGCTCTCCGCACGTGTCTCGGACACAGCCACTCATCTCTGCCTTGGCAAAATTTCAATGTTCTTGTCGAACCACGTCACATTTTGGTTTGGAGCGTTGGCTATACCACCCATTTTTAAGTCCGTTCGCACATTTACCGCGTCACCGACATGCAGTACTAATAGATAGTGGTGTAAAAGCCTACCGTTTTCTTGATGTGGGTTTGAATTATTGTGGTAGGCTCATGTTTTCCAGGTACGGTGTACCCCCACTATTTATTTTGCCGGGACGCCGTGCCGGACCATACAGCCTGACTTACTGCATGCTACCGCTTGGGTTAGCCTGACTGTGAAAGACCAATATGGGATTGATAACTTTCGGTTATTCAGAGTGTATGTCACTGTTTCTCATGGAATTCTTCACACAGGGCACCTTTTCTTCACTGGGTGGGCTGTTTGGAAAATAATTGGCAAAATGTGAGAATATCCACTTCTCCAGGCACCCTACACCACTGGGTTTATGGTTTAAAGTGTGTGAGAAATCGTTCTTTTTTTTCAACCTTCAGGCTCTGCTCCAATCCTACACCTGCTCCAGTTCTACCTCCTCTGTTCTCTTACCCGTCCCACACCAACGAGAGAGCAGCTCCCGCTCAGCCAAATCAAAGCTCTTCGCTGTCCTGACACCCCAATGGTGGAACCAACTTCCACCTGCAGCTAGAACAGAGGAGTCCCTGCCCATTTTCCGAAAACATCTGAAACCCTACCTCTTCAAAGAGTATCTTAAATCCTCCCCCCCCCCCTTGCACCCCCTTCCCCAACACTAACTCTCGCGTTTGACTTTTTCAGTTTTCCCCCTACCCCCACTCACTTTGCTGATTGCTACTTTATTGAGGAAACGTGTACTTACTATGACTGAGATATGTGGTTGTCCCACCTAGATATCTTGAGATGAAGGCACTAACTGTGAGTCGCTCTGGATAAGAGTGTCTGCTAAATGACTACAATGTCAATGTAAAGTGGAGATTTCTAAGTGTTAGTAGGTTTCCAGATGTGTTAACAAAGGTGTGTTGACGATTCTGCCAAGAAGAATGAATCCTCAATATAACAGATGGCTATGAGAGGGCTGGCGTTCTGCAGAGCTATTTATTCATCCTTTATTTAACTAGGTGAATCAGTTAAAGAACAAAACCTTATTTTACAACTATGGGTCTTTGTAATATTCTCTATTATTTGGTGTAGCTTTTCGAAACTTCGCAATTTTGGAGAGAGAGAGAATGGATGTTTGCCATGGGGAAGATAACTTTATTGATAGAGGATATGAATTGTACAGCGCTTGATTTTTTTGTATGCAAAGTTTTTAAAGTGGGTAAACTCCAGTTGAAGCCTCATGATCGAGGCCTGAATAGTCTACCTTGAAGTTCATGGACAAGGAAGAGAACACAAATCTTATCTTCTGATCTCTTTTCTGTAGCTCTATGTTTAGCTTCCCTTAATGTGTCATAGCGGTTTTGGGGTAGGTTTCGTTCCCATTAAAAAACATTTTTGGGGACATTTTGTTTAAATGTTGTTTTATTTTTTAATTACCTTTGAACCTTTTCATAGGGTTTTGAGATAAGCCACTTTCCCATGTATTTATTTTCTCCCCCCAGGCAGTTAGTTACCTTGAACTTTGTTGGACATTATATTAATGTTTGTTTACACTTAAAACCTTGCGCCAAATGAATGCTTGCATGGTGCGGTTCTGAAATAGCCTATGTGTTCCGAGTTCTTCATGTCAGTTTCTCTGAAGTTGATTACAAGGTCGTAGAACCTAGCCGGTCTAATTCAAGTGACCTTCAAAGTGTTGGGCTTCAAAATGTCAGCCATCTTGGATCTGTTTCTCTCTTTTTCTTTCCTTTTGTTTACTTCTTTTGTTGTGATCTCTTCCTCTCACTCTACAATGGACGCTCACCTGAAACACTCAGAACTCCTCTGAGATATTTCCCCCTATCATTACTCGGGGTGATAGTAGTTTGTTGATTGCATCCTACCATTTTGGATTACATTCAATCCTTCATACAAACATGGTCATCCAATACAAGTTTTTTTATAACTGTATATAATTGTATAATTAAGCAATAAGGCCCGAGGGGTTGTGGTATATGGCCAATATACCATGGCTAAGGGCTGTCCTTAAGTACGATGCAACGCGGAGTGCCTGGACACACCACGGCTAAGGGTTGTATCGGCCATATATCACTAACCCCCGAGGTGCCTTATTGCTATTATAAACTGCTTACCAACAAAATTAGAGCAGTAAAAATAAGTGTTTTGTCATGCTTGTGTTATACGGTCTGATATACCGTGGCTGTCAGCCAATCAGCATTCAGGGCCCGAACCACCCAGTTTATAATAATTTGATATAGCATTTGTGTTCAGACAGTAGGGTCATACATACTGTCATTTAGCCAACAAGGTGACACCTGAGATGTCTTAATGGCATTTGAAGACATTTTATGGTAACATAGTTCAGGAACAAAGAGCTTTTCACTTAACATACTGCAGGTGTTCAATCAAATGTAAATGTCAACCTTTTCCCAAAAATAACATTTTTAATTGCTTGGAATGTTTAAATGTCTTTTTATTTCATGTATTTATTTCATGCTTGCATCACGCTATTCATTTGGAGAAGAAAAACATATGCAAGGAACATCAATAAAACTTTTATTTGTCTTTGTTGCCATGTATACCCATTTAAATGAGTCCTTGAGCTTTTTTCATTACTAAAAATCAACACTGCTTGATTCACATACCATCTGTTTCCAAAAAGCCACAGAGAAATAGACATTGTCTTAGGCCAACAGTAAGAAGTTTTGCTTAATATAATCAGTACACATAGTGTATGTTACATTCACTGAATACGTTATTAATTTGAAGAGAATGACCATTACCGTACAAATATACTGTATGTAGAATTTAAAAAACTACTTATTTTATATATTTAAATTCATTGAAAAGCTATTGATTAAGACATAATTATGAATAATTGGTCTACATACTGTAGAATTCCTTCATACATAAAGTTGATATCAAGCTTTATAATGTACCTACTGTATGTTTAAGTTGTGCCAATACTGATTTAGCTGTTAAATGGTTGTGTGGGGACTTTGGGGGCCTTGGAGGGAACGAGGCGTCCCTTGAGACTGCCTGCCTATAAAGGACCCAGCATCCAGGTGAACAAATTGGAGGGTCTGTGACAGACGGCATGCATAATGCCAGCTTTCCTCTGTGCCCCTAGGTGTGCGTGTGTGTGTTGAGGGGAGGTGTCCAGCTGAAATATTCATGATTAATGACTTCAGAGCCCCCCCCCCCCCGCCATCATCATCATCTTCGTCCACACTGCTGTCCCCCAGGGGTGTGTAGTCGCCCCTTGTCAGCATATGACAGGTCTCCTGTGGGTCATTAGTGGACATTACCTGGGCTGACATGTAACACACACACACACACACACACTTAAATATCTCACTGTGCCGCCAGGCCACCTCCCCAGGGACTGTGTGTGTCACCCTGAGTGATAGAGTTTTCTGCTGCCTCGCTTGGCACCTACCATGTCATATTGGCATTGCTGGATCACATAGTTTTGGACATTTCTTAAGGCAGATTTTCTATTTGTATAAATGGTCATTAGCGCTCAAGGTCATAAACGGATTGAGTTTTGAATGATGCGCTGTTCGTAGCTCATTCAATTACCAATTCAAAACATTCTTTATAAGACGGGCCTAACTGGAGACGTTCTTTTACTTGATCACATACATCATAGACAATATTCCAAGTTCAAGTTTTCTGTTTCTTTTCAAACTTCTTTAGACACTTTACTTGGGCAGTCAGGAGAGAGGAGATTTGCTGAATACACTTCCAGGAATAGAGACAGACAGGTAAGAAAGTCCGAAACATCCAAAGAGGCACTGTGTATCATTGTTACCTTTTACACGAGAAGAGGTTAAAGGAATGGACTGAGGCAAGATGAGGAGCTTGATGAGTTACACTAGGATTGTAAGTCCCTTACAGTATATTCCCTCTTTCGCTCTCTCTTTTCCTCTCTCTTTCTCTCTTTCGCTCTCTCGCACTTTCTCTCTCTTTCGCTCACTCTCTCTCTTTCTCTTGTGCTCCAACTCTGTCTTTTTACTAGCCACCTAGCAATTTTTAAAAGTTGGTTTCAGCTAGCCCAGATGGGTTCCCAATCTCCCAACGCCATTTCAGGGTGTCAATCAAATTAGAGTAGCTAGCTTGTCTAACTATCTTCGCTGGCATGCCTGCTGACAAGGTTGTTAGACTTTAGAAAAGTAAGCAGTTACTAAATGTACTGAATAAGACTTATATTTCAATATTTTACCCAGATTTTAGCAGAAGCCCAGAAAAAACAGGGTTTCAATGTAGTCTGGCACCTTATGATAATATTCTGATATTTGTGTATTAATTATAATTCCGTGATATGTTCCTGTATTGACGATGTGTGTTATGATCCCATGTACTGTGTTATATGGAATCCTGACCTGTTCACCGGACCTGCTACCTGTCCCAGACCTGCTGTTTCAACTCTCTAGAGACAGCAGGAGCGGTAGAGATACTCTTAATGATCGGCTATGAAAAGCCAACTGACATTTACTCCTGAGGTGCTGACTTGCTGCACCCTCGACAATTACTGTGATTATTATTATTTGACCATGCAGGTCATTTAAGAACATTTGAACATCTTGGCCATGTTCTGTTATAATCTCCACCCGGTACAGCCAGAAGAGGACTGGCCACCCCCCATAGCCTGGTTCCTCTCTAGGTTTCTTCCTAGGTTTTGGCCTTTCTAGGGAGTTTTTCCTAGCCACCGTGCTTCTACACCTGCATTGCTTGCTGTTTGGGGTTTTAGGCTGGGTTTCTGTACAGCACTTTGAGATATCAGCTGATGTACGAAGGGCTATAGAAATACATTTGATTTGATTTTGATTATAATTTGGATGTAAAATCCTAGGCATGTTAGTGCGGAATATTGAGATGTGTGATTTACAACAGTCAGAATGGCACCCTCGTTAAAATGACTATTGAGCAGGTAAAGAGGTATGCTTCGATAACCTATGAAGGAATAAACATTATTTTGACATACTGTACAGGGCCTTCAGAATGTATTCATACCCTTGGACTTTTTCCACATTTAGTTGTGTTACAGCCTGAATTTAAAATGGATTCAATTTAGATGTTGTGCCACTGGACTACTTACAATACCCCATAATGTCAAAGTGGAATTATGATTTAGAAATGTTTACAAATGAATAGAAAATGAAATGCTGAAATGTCTTGAGTCAATAAGAATTTTGTTATGGCAAGCCTAAATAAGTTCAGGAGTAAAAATGTTCTTAACAAGTCACATATTATGTTGCATGGACTCACTCTGTGTGCAATAATAGTGAGGTAGTCATTTTTGAATGACGACCTCATCTCTGTACCCCACAAATGCAATTATCTATAAGGTCCCTCAGTCGAGCAGTGAATTTCAAATACAGATTTTCCAATGCCTTGCAAGGAAGGGCACTTATTGGTTGGTAGATGGGATTTATTTTGATTTTTAAAGTAGATATTGAATATCACTTTGAGCATGGTGAAGTTATTAATTATAATTTGGATGGTGTATCAATACACCCAGGTACTATAAAGATACAGGCATCCTTCCTAGCTCAGTTGCAGGAGAGGAAGGAAACCACTCGGGGATTTCACCGTGAGGTCAATGGTGATTTTTTAAACAGTTGCAGAGTTTGATTGCTGTGATAGGAGACAGCTGAGTATGGATCAACAACATTGTAGTTTTTCACAATAATAACCTAAATGACAGAGTGAAAAAAAGGACGCCTGTGCGGAATAAAGTACTCTAAAACATGCATCCTGTATGTATTCTAAAACATGCATCCTGTATGTATTCTAAAACATGCATCCTGTATGTATTCTAAAACATGCATCCTGTATGTATTCTAAAACATGCATCCTGTATGTATTCTAAAACATGCATCCTGTATGTATTCTAAAACATGCATCCTGTATGTATTCTAAAACATGCATCCTGTATGTATTCTAAAACATGCATCCTGTATGTATTCTAAAACATGCATCCTGTATGTATTCTAAAACATGCATCCTGTATGTATTCTAAAACATGCATCCTGTATGTATTCTAAAACATGCATCCTGTATGTATTCTAAAACATGCATCCTGTATGTATTCTAAAACATGCATCCTGTATGTATTCTAAAACATGCATCCTGTATATATTCTAAAACATGCATCCTGTATGTATTCTAAAACATGCATCCTGTATGTATTCTAAAACATGCATCCTGTATGTATTCTAAAACATGCATCCTGTATGTATTCTAAAACATGCATCCTGTATGTATTCTAAAACATGCATCCTGTATGTATTCTAAAACATGCATCCTGTATGTATTCTAAAACATGCATCCTGTATGTATTCTAAAACATGCATCCTGTATGTATTCTAAAACATGCAAAAAATGGCAAAGAAATGTACTTTTTCCTGAATACAAAGTGTTATGTTTGGGGCAAATCCAACACAACACATCACTGAGTACCACTCTTCATATTTTCTAGCATGGTGGTGGTTGAGTTTTTTAGGATTTTTTAGGATAAAAGAAATGGAATAGAGATTAGCAGAGACAACCTGGTTCAGTGTGCTTTCCAACAATTCCCCTTTTAGCAGGACAATAGGCCAAATGTACCCTGGAGATGCTTACCACCACGTTCCTAGTTACAGTTTTGACTTAATTAGACTTGAAAATCTATGGCAAGACTTGAAAATGGCTGTCTGGCAATGATCAAAAACCAACTTGAATGAATAATGTGCAAATATTGTACAATCCAGGTGTGCAAAGCTCTTAGAGACTTACACAGAAAGACTCACAGCTTTAATAGCTGCCAAATGTCATTCTAACATTTATTGACTAAGGGGTGTGAACTTTTTCTGTATTTCATTTTTTTTTTATTCCCCCAAAATAAATGTAATCCATTTTGAATTGAAGTTGTAACACAACAACATGTGTAATAAGTCAAGGGGTATGAATACCTTCTGAAGGCACTGTAGAATTAGGCATAATAATGAAGCTGTTGCAGGTGCCCCCCCACCCCCCCTCCATCCACACATACTTCGTGCCCCCTCCAAAATGATGGGTGCATGACAACCCCCCCTGCAGACAGGTATTGTGAATACTGTTGTTAGCCTGTGGGCCGTTTGGATCCATCACTCTCTGTCCAGAATGACTCAAAGACGTCTGTCTGTCTGTCTGTCTGTCTGTCTGTCTGTCTGTCTGTCGTCTGTCTCTTCTTCTCTCTCTCTCTCTTTCTTCGTTTCTCTCTCTTCTCTCTCTCTCTCTTTCACCTCTCTCTCTCTCTCTCTTTCTTCGTTTCTCTCCTCTCTCTTTCTTCGTTTCTCTCTCTTCTCTCTCTCTTCACCTCTCTCTCTCTCTGTCCTTGGCACTGTACGTACTGGGCTTTACTCTCTCCCCCCTCCACCCATCCCTCTAACTGGTTCTGCCTGTGTATGTGCCAGTCAGTAGGTGTTGGGTAATGACCAGTGAGTTGGGTGTTTGGATAGCCGGGTAGTAGGGCTGTGTGCCTGCTAGCCTCCCCTCTCATCCCAGGCCCTGTGGAGCGTGGTGCTGCCAGCTGGCTGGTGAGGCCCGGCCCAGGGAACATATTGCACCACGGGCGGTCTTTAAATTGACACACACTCTGGACATTAATCACAGCCTCTGAGCTTGTGTGTGTGTGTGCGTTTGAGTTTGCGTGTGCAGGATTTCAGGGAATTTCGGGGCAAAGAAGTGAGTGCCAGTCACTTCAAAAGGCAATGGAGGGACTACTGTTTTGGGAACGAGGGAGGAGGGAAGGCGGAAGATGGGGGCAGCAGAATACTTCTACTTTGTGGAATTTGAAACAGACATTATTAATTGTGACAGCATTGAACCAAACCCAACAGTCTTTGTCCGTGAAAAAAAAGTGGATATTTTTTGTACATTTGTAATCGCTTCCAACTTGATTTCACACCTCAGACTTTTGAGGACTAAGTAGTCGCATTCATTCATCACGTTGAGTGATGACGTCGACAGACAGCGAGCCAACTACACAAGTTAATATTTATCTAATGCATTCTCAGAATATTGGGTCTTTTGTAATGTCGAGTTACAGGCAATCAGTAGCTCGTTTCTTTCTACCTCATAGGAGGGAGGGGGGATAGAGGAATAGCCGTTGTGTGTACATGGATAATATGATTGATTTTTATCCTCGGTGCCGATTTCCCCTCAGGACTAGAGAGAGAGAAAGAGACAGAGAGAGAATGGTTTTTCTTTTTTCTTTGCTTTGCTGGAAGCTTCCCGAATGATAAGTGATGCTATTAGGATAAAAAAAAAAAGGCAATCTCTACAACCGCTTGAAGAGGAGGGGTTCAGGGTCGGACGAACATTAACGTGCCATCCGCTGGGCCATCCGTCAGTTTTATGGACCTTATTTGTTAGTTACTGGGACCGTCGGAAAAAAAAGACCTAAAAAGCAACCATATCTCATTCAGTGCATATCCCCCCACCCGCGCGATCGCCTCACCCCCTTCCGACCCTGTGCCCTCTGTACAAGCCCCGACGCCCACCAAATCATTTCTCCCGCCTTGGTTGGTTTTCTTACGCAAATAAGCCTCCGGTAAATGTCTTTTGGGGGGACAAAGACAAACTATGAGGAAGCATTACGGTAGAACGCTGTACAGATGAATGTCCAGGGAGGATATTGATGTGTCACATACAGTAGACGGTCAGAGCAGTTCATCTTCTGTGTCATAAAAGTCTCAATCTTGTACTAATAATGAGATATAGTAACACAACTTTTAGGATTTTGACATCTGAGAGGGATATACTGTATAATAATCTCCACGCTCCCCAAAAATGATGATTTGATGCCTTCAAGCAACAATCATTATTCTGTCTGAGGAAGAAGCAATACGTTTGTACCCAGAAATGATATTTTCATGATAATTCTGCCACCCTTGCCTTATTGTTAATGCTCTGCTTGGTGAACACACAACACATCATAAACAAACAGGAAAGAAACCTCCGAATTGCACAACACATACAGCACAGGCAACACACACACAACGACGACTCTGAAATGAACCCATCCGATACACACAATGAAACAATGACTGTGAGTGCGCACGGCTTATCTTACCGCATTTGTGCAGGAGCCCCTAATCTAAGATTTATTGCCCATTAGTGAACTCACAAAGTCATTACAGTTCATTCTGCTCCGAGCCTGACGTTTTATTAGGACAAATCTCCCCGTGGAGGACGGCACTAACGTCCCTGCGCTGCGAGCGGCGTGAGCCCTCTTTGGTCACGTGACACATCCTGCCCGCTGCGGATGTGCTGTAGCTATCCCTTCCACGCTAAAAGTGTGTGTGTGGGGGGGGGGGGGGGGGGGGGAGCCTTCCACTCAGAAAGAGGAGGAGTGCTACTAAATAAAACAGTCCATTATCGTTTCTCCCCTGGAAAGAGAGAACACTATGCAATCTCTCCCATCTCCTATGCCATAGACTCATTTAGGCTAGATGTAAATCACCCTGCTGCACAGTACACAGCTCTAGAGCTCTCAGCCGGCCGTTAAAACACTGATTCAATTCGTTTTCCAAGATGGACGGTCAGTGTGGTTGGCGAGGCGGTGTGAAGAACATATCTAACAATATGACTCTGAAGTAGTTTCTACGTGAACTGTCAATGTCTGAACTGCTATCAGTGGTGTATAAATATATCCAAATGACTATAACTCTACTGCCCATGTTTTAGTATACTGAATCGCTGTTGTGGTGAATTCAAAAACATGTGCACAGCAGTTATTGTGTAACTACATGTTAATACAAGGTTTCTAGTATAGTTATTGTTAATACAAGGTTGCTAGTATAGTTATTGTTAATACAAGGTTTCTGGTATAGTTATTGTTAATACAAGGTTGCTAGTATAGTTATTGTTAATACAAGGTTGCTAGTATAGTTATTGTTAATACAAGGTTGCTAGTATAGTTATTGTTAATACAAGGTTTCTAGTATAGTTATTGTTAATACAAGGTTGCTAGTATAGTTATTGTTAATACAAGGTTGCTAGTATAGTTATTGTTAATACAAGGTTGCTAGTACAGTTATTGTTTATATAAGGTTTCTAGTATAGTTATTGTTAATACAAGGTTGCTAGTATAGTTATTGTTAATACAAGGTTGCTAGTATAGTTATTGTTAATACAAGGTTGCTAGTATAGTTATTGTTTATACAAGGTTGCTGGTACAGTTATTGTTAATACAAGGTTGCTAGTATAGTTATCGTTAAAACAAGGTTGCTAGTATAGTTATTGTTAATACAAGGTTGCTAGTATAGTTATTGTTAATACAAGGTTGCTAGTATAGTTATTGTTAATACAAGGTTGCTAGTACAGTTATTGTTAATACAAGGTTGCTAGTATAGTTATTGTTAATACAAGGTTGCTAGTATAGTTATTGTTAATACAAGGTTGCTAGTATAGTTATTGTCAATACAAGGTTGGTAGTATAGTTTTTATTATGTCGTACACATAGGTATAAGTACACAAAGTGCAAAGAAAAAAGTCCACTAGAAACCCAATCTCTCCCCTCTCTTTTTATTCAAGCATTCTTTGTGAAGGACAATCTGTGCGGACATCAGTAGAGTGCCTGAAAGGCGTTGTATTGTAGAATGAAGATGTTATGTATCAAGCATCCTTTTGTGGGTCTGATTGAGCGCGGCTGCTCCGGGGATCTTGGACGGGATGGATTACCACCTCACACACACGCACCTACGCACACACACACACACGGATCACTACCTCCAGCTCCTTGCTTTGTCCTGCCCAGGGCTCCCAGACAACATCCCCCATACCCAGGCCTCTTTGCTAAATTTATGGGCCACTTCTCTCGCTAGCACCTGTTCTGTTACTGCACGTAAATTCTTAGTCCGGCTGTTATGGATAAAGATGTCTGATATTCATGATAGAACCAGCTGGAGGCTGTGTACATATGCTCTCCTTGCAAATTGGGATAGATTTAAGAGGGTGAGTGGTGTGAGAATGGGTTTTGTTCTCGTGTGTGTGCGTGCGTGCGTGTATGTGTGTTTGGGTGCTCAGACATTTGAGTTTTTAAACATACAGATATCCTGATTGTAAGATGCCATAGCAAAAGATGCCAGAGTGACTTGACAGTGGGAATGAGGATGGGGAGTGATTTATACATGGGCCAAGTGTGGATCAATTTCATCATTTTTCAGGGCGGCCTTCCTCTTTGATGTGTGTTCTCTGCATGTCAACCCCTGAACATCGCAGTCTTCTGAAGCCGCCTGCTGGTTCAGATCCAGATCTGTTTTCCATTTATTGAAGAGCTGAAACAAACCAACGACCTCAAACAACCTTAAATGATCTCCGACTTATGATATACGGTACGACGTAAAAGCAAAAAAAGACTAACATATTTTCTCAGGCGTTGAATTTCTGAAACTATTTTTTCAGAGTAACCCCCAAAACATAAGCTCCACCTGAAGGTGAAATAGACATCCACAGCAGTCAACCAGTAATACTGATACACTGTCTAGGCATCCCTCCCTATACTCTTAGATGTGTCGCCTTCAGTTCCTGCAGACATTTTATTTGATGAAACCATCACTTCTGTGGATCACCTTCGTTCTTTAAGCCATGGGGGAAGACTCAGGGTTCCACATTAGATGCAACCCCCAATCGCTCCAGTCATCTCCACCTGGTAATTGAGATTGAGAGCGAGAGAGACAGAGAGAGAGAGAGACAGAGAGAGAGAGAGACAGAGAGAGAGAGACAGAGAGAGAGAGAGAGAGAGAGAGAGAGACAGAGAGAGAGAGAGAGAGAGAGAGAGACAGAGAGAGAGAGAGACAGAGAGAGACAGAGAGAGAGACAGAGAGAGAGAGAGAGACAGAGAGAGAGAGAGAGAGACAGAGAGAGAGAGAGAGAGAGAGAGAGAGAGAGAGAGAGAGAGACAGAGAGAGAGAGAGACAGAGAGAGACAGAGAGAGAGACAGAGAGAGAGAGAGAGAGACAGAGAGAGAGACAGAGAGAGAGAGAGAGACAGAGAGAGAGAGAGAGAGATGGAAGAGTTGTAGTTTATTTGACCTCTGCCTAGTGTTACAGTATAAGTAGCCTGTGGTAGATGCTTAGAGAAGTTATAGAGCTGTCCATAATTCTATCCCAGCTCCCCATAGAAGCTGTTGGCAGGAAAGTGTGTTGCATGAGAATAAGGTGTCTGATTAAATTGAGAAAATGAATGCCTGGCCATAAAAAAAGGAACTTATTCCATGCTCCAATGTAGAGTCTGTGTTCACCTTTTCCAGTCTGAGATTGTTTTAATGAGTTCCTATCTCTTTATGCTCATGTTGGCATGCGTCCTGTGCCACTGTGCGATCACACGCAAGTGTTTGTGCCCGTGGGTACCCTTGTGAACTGTTTTTCAAAACAAAACGCCATATTTTGCCAATAGAGCGGGATTACCCTCCAATTAAAGACCATCTGCCCGTGTTCCTTCTCTCCGTCCCCACTCGTGCCCCCAGTACCCCCGATCGGCCCTGGGGGGAGTCAGCCCACCCCTCCCTGCCCAACTACTGTCCCATCACTGTCAGTCCTTCTGTCAAGGTCCATACTCCATCGCCCCGCCCGCTGCAAGACCAGAATGCACCACTATTTTCAACTGGACTGGGCCGTGGCATGGAGTGGACCGCCATGGTGTAGGGAAGCCCGACCACACTAATTGCCCTGGACACAGAGAGATGTTAAACTCCCCACTCTCTCTCTCTCGACCCTCTCCTTCTCTCATCACCCTTTCTAAAAGCTAAGCTCTTGCCGACTGTGGCCGAGCTAACCAGCCATTCACTTTCATCTGAGTCCAGTCCAGTCCAGTCCAGTCCAGTCTCTCCAAGTGAAACAAGGGAAGAAAGTGATCATGTCGATGTTGAAAGAAGATAAATCATTTGTCTTTTTCTTTGTGCAAGTCATAATAACCTATTAGTGTTTGTTGTTATTAGCATATTATTACATAATGCTATTACTACCTGCTGTGACAACATGGTCCATGCTGGATGGTATACCTGCAGTGCACCCTTTCAATAGCTTTTCTCCAAGCGCAAGGTGAATATATTTATCTTTTCCAATTAAGGACTGCCTCCAGCAGCCAGGAGTACCCAGCGGTACCTACTCCCACGATAGGATGTCATTTATAATGGCATGGCAATGTGACTGTCATTCCTAGAACCTGACATCCTTCCCAGTTAAATGGATGTGGAATTTTTCCCATCATCTGAAATAAATCTCAATTATTGCAATTTTATTGCATCATGTAAATTCCATGTCCCCCGTCTCTTTCTCTGTGGCACGAACAGTGAGTCCTGAAGCCAGACTTTGACTAATAGTGATGAATTGATGTCAAGCATAACTTGGTAGCCCTGTATGTAAGTGCTCAAATTATTTTAATAAAAAATATATATATGTTTGTATTTGTATTTGAAGGTTAATGTAATTGACAGCGTACATATTTTTTTCTTCAAACAGTGCTACTGAGTTTCCCTAGCATTAGGTGTGTGTGTGTGTGTGTGTGTGTGTGTGTGTGTGTGTGTGTGTGTGTGTGTGTGTGTGTGTGTGCGTGTGCGTGCGTGCATGTACTATACATGTCTGAACCCTGTGTCTTCAACATTAGAGCGGTAAAGATTAGCCCCGGTTAAAGAATGGAGGAAAGCTAATATGCTGTCGTCGGGGCCAGACACCCCAGACAGCCGATCGTATGGCCCAGCGCGCCTCCTGCCTCTACGTTTCCCTAAAACCTTCCTAATAGTTGTAATCCTCCGTGGTGTCATTGATTCTCCACCCCCCCACACCATCTCTTGTTCTCTTATGGCCGCCTGTGGTCCTAACACACACACACACACACACACACACACACACACACACACACACACACACACACATACCACACTGTCTGTGATACATCATGCCGACCCATTCATTTCCATCCATCTGCAACAAAGCAAAAATCCCCTTCTAACCAATCACACAGAGTCGGAATTATCAGTCATTTCAATGGGGATTTCTGTCACATTATGTCACATAGCCTAGTGGAGCCTTATGGCTGGCTGCTGCATGGGGCCGCTGGAATGGGACAGGAGTCGGACTCAGCTCAGCTCCCCTTCAGACAGGACACAGTTGGGGATGACTTGATTCTTTTGTATCCTCTTTAAAGGCCCACATGGTGATATTACAGCAGGTTTTCATCATTCAAATGATGCTTCTTGAAGAATGTCACTTATAAATACCTCACGAGCTTTGAATTGGGGTCATTTCTCCCGCCCCATTTCTCAGCTTTATAGCAAGCTAAGTGGTGGAACTGCTGTTTTGTTGTTGGTCAATTATGGATGTTGTCCAATGTTTTGCATGGCATAGTGTATCGTGTCTCGTGTCTCGTGGCCATAAAAAAGCAGCATATTTTAGAGTTCTTCTTTCCCTCTAGCGTGTATATTTTGAGGAAAAGACGGTCTGTAAATGATCAGGTGAGGAAAGTGATGCCATTTATGTTGGTTTAGTTATTATTATTATTTGAATGAATAACTTAGCTACGGTCTATTTTGTTGTGCCACACATGCATACCGTGATATACTGTATAGCGTAGTCCTGCAACGGGACATACAGTATGCTTTGCTAGTTCTTCTGTTCCTGTGGCTTTGCATACATACAGACAGCCATCTCATCTCACAAGGGAAGGGCATAGATATTGTCGATATTACTGTATCCGTCTCAACCTACAGCAGAAATAAAGCCCTCACAGTGTTATTGACCTTTAGTGAACATTGTGGCAGCCCATACGTGCAGGCCTCTCATCCATAAATGGAGTGTTTTTATGTGGACTACAGACAGCGGTGGTGTTATTGACAGTGACAGTTTTATTATATAGCTTAGCCTGTTCTCGTTTGGGAACTGTACTCTGTGTCTGAAACATTATTTCAGAGTATTGTTTTCATTAGTTCAAACAGGCTTATTGTATCCATGACTTTTGAAGAGGAGATGCTTTTTAAATTCATGAGAACGTAATTGTTTTGGATTTCCACATTTACCATCCAACGCCTAAACATTCCAGAAGAAAATGCCCACACCTTCCAAAAAGGCATAAACTCTCTCCCTCCTCGCCTCTCTCTACTTGCAACGCGTCTGCTCCTCATGTTTTATTGGGGGAGAGATCAAACCGTCCACCCTCAGACGGAGTGCCGTGATGTTTAAACCATTTAACTACCTGACAGCCGATATGCATCAGTGAGTGGATTACATTTTCACATCTCTTGACCAGGACTAGAAGAAGTGAACTGAGAGGGAAAACATTAGGTTTGTCGGTCTGTCGGTTCGGCTCTTTGCCTCCCAACAGGTAGGTGTATTAATGGCTGTGCCCACTCATCATTAGAGCTGACATGTTTCCTCACTGGGGGAGAGTGTTCAGGGTGGGGAGAAGAGAGCCACTCTAATTGCTTGGGCATTATGCAGAGAAGGTGGGCTATAGACTCACAATAGTATTAGAGATGTGAACCGTGCTTCTTTTTCAACTCTATTTCACTATGCCCTTTTCTCATCTTGTTTTAGGCATGTGAAGTCCTCTTTAAGATGTGTTTTTCTTACATTTCAGCTGTGGACTGTTCAGTGTTGAGGCCTTCTAAGTGTTGCAGGGGTTTTGCCGTTTTGCTCAGCTTTTCTCCTGTCCCTTATTAGAACTGAGTGAAAAGCACAGACAAAGTTTTGCTGACGCTGGAGGAGGCCTCCTCAGACAGATTCAAAGCAGAGTTCTCACGCAGCGCCTCTCTGTGTCGCCCATCCTATTTACCCTCTTTTCCTCCGATTCTTCATCCTTCTTTTCGTTTCTTTGCACTAAGTGGTTCTCTGATTCCTCTCTTCCCCCCTGTGCCTCTGTCTGTCACCCACCGCCCACCATCAGTTGTGTGAGCGGCTTGCTTTTCATTTCATCTGTCCATAATGATGCCTCCAGCCATCGTACTGTATGTGACCAGTCTCAGATGAATGCATCGGCGCGCTCGGCACCGCAGAGCAGCCCGGCAAGATCCAGGGACCAACTGGGTAGAATGTGTCATCTCTAGTCATCTCTAGCTGATTAAAAAGCACACGTCACATCAGAACATCAGAACTCGCTGGGCCGGTAGTATTTACTGGTCGTTTATGAGTGACGGGGAGTTTGAATTGGCGAAGGGCCATAACCGTGGCTCAACCGGTCTGCTGCTGGTGAGAAAGGTCAGTTGTAGTAAGATGAGTGTTCTCAAGCAAACCCTCTGTTCGGTAATTGGTTGTTCTTTGCACATTGGCAGTAGCCCATGCAGGAACACGGTCGGAACGAGGTCACGCCACACAATAGGTGGTGGAATATGCAGCAGAGGGCCTGTGTGTGACACTATTAAACTTGACCGTGACCGTGAGTTATGACCGCTCGACCATGTCGTGATGGACCCCGTCCAAAGTCCAGAATAAGTCACCTGTAAAAAGACAAGCAAACAACAAGTCAGAAGACCGTCCTACCTCCCACCATTCAGAATGTGTAATGATCAATGATCAATAATCAAACATTCTCATGTTCAGCAGCTAATGGGGATGCTTGTCAGTGAACAACCACAGCTGCTACTGTTAAGTGTACTGTAAGACTGTAGACACTCAGTGTTGTGTCCCTTAGATGAATCAGGTTAAAGGGATACGTTGGGATGTTGGCAACAAGGCCCTTTATCTACTTCCCCATAGCCAGATGAACTTGTTGATATCATTTTCATGTCTCTGTGTTCAGTATGAAGGGAGTTAAGAGGAAGTTCCGAGCGCCAATGCTAACTGGTGTTAGCAAAATGACTGGAAGTCTATGGGTTTCTGTTAGCATGCTAATAGATACCCACAGTAATAAGGCCGTGGTAGAGTGACCCAAAGTGATATGCTGCTGTACATGATGACCTGTCCCTGTCCCTGTCCCTGTCCCTGTGTGTGTGTGTGTTAGCCAGTTTCTGTGGATGCGAACATCCCTCAGAGCAAACCAGGGAGGCCACACCAGGTGAGAAAACAGTTTAGGCTCTTTCCTTGTCCTGACATGCAAAGGTATTCAACTATAAATAGTCTGTTCATTGTGAGTTGCATCTCATGTGAGGCCAGGTTGGAACGCAGGTGGACAATCCCTCAACAAGAAGTTTGATAAATGAACGGAGGGCAAGGAGAAATCTGGCATCTTCAGGCTTCACAGGTATGAAACATAGATGAACGCATGAATTGTGAAATACAACGTAGATGAATTGTTCTCTATGTACTGTTCCCATGGACACTCCAAAGGATGTCTTCATTCATATTAACAAGAGGCCACAGTGACAATATACATTCAGATGCCCTGTGCACAGGTTTTAAGTGTCATCAGACCATTTCCTGTCAACGATGGTTTAAGAACCTCTATTAAGCCAGAAGGCGTTAATTCAGGTCTCTTCTTTCCGTTGGTGATATTTTATGAAGGTAGATTCACATACATCCCGCTCGAGGAACATTCCACAGTCTTTTTAACAATATTTTGAGGTGCTGGGATCTGGGGCTTTTCCGTCTTTAAATCCACCTTTGGACATACAGTGGAGCAAAAAAGTATTTAGTCAGCCACCAATTGTGCAAGTTCTCCCACTTAAAAAGATGAGAGAGGCCTGTAATTTTCATCATAGTAACACTTCAACTATGACAGACAAAATGAGAAAAAAAATCCAGAAAATCACATTGTAGGATTTTTTATGAATTTATTAGCAAATTATGGTGGAAAATAAGTATTTGGTCATCTACAAACAAGCATGATTTCTGGCTCTCACAGACCTGTAACTTCTTCTTTAAGAGGCTCCTCTGTCCTCCACTCGTTACCTGTATTAATGGCACCTGTTTGAACTTGTTATCAGTATAAAAGACACCTGTCCACAACCTCAAACAGTCACACTCCAAACTCCACTATGGCCAAGACCAAAGAGCTGTCGAAGGACACCAGAAACAAAATTGTAGACCTGTACCAGGCTGGGAAGACTGTATCTGCAATAGGTAAACAGCTTGGTTTGAAGAAATCAACTGTGGGAGCAATTATTAGGAAATGGAAGACATACAAGACCACTGATAATCTCCCTCGGTCTGGGGCTCCACGCAAGATCTCACCCCGTGGGGTCAAAATGATCACAAGAACGAGAAATCCCAGAACCACATGGAGGGACCTAGTGAATGACCTGCAGAAAGCTGGGACCAAAGTAACAAAGCCTACCATCAGTAACACACTATGCCGCCAGGGACTCAAATCCTGCAGTGCCAGACGTGTCCCCCTGCTTAAGCCAGTACATGTCCAGGCCCGTCTGAAGTTTGCTAGAGAGCATTTGGATGATCCAGAAGAAGATTGGGAGAATGTCATATGGTCAGATGAAACCAAAATAGAACTTTTTGGTAAAAACTCAACTCGTCGTGTTTGGAGGACAAAGGATGCTGAGTTGCATCCAAAGAACACCATACCTACTGTGAAGCATGGGGGTGGAAACATCATGCTTTGGGGCTGTCCCTGCAAAGGGACCAGGATGACTGATCCGTGTAAAGGAAAGAATGAATGGGTCCATGTATCGTGAGATTTTGAGTGAAAACCTCATTCCATCAGCAAGGGCATTGAAGATGAAACGTGGCTGGGTCTTTCAGCATGAGAATTGAGAAACTTTTGTTATTGACCAAATACTTATTTTCCACCATCATTTGCAAATAAATTCATTAAAAATCCTACAATGTGATTTTATGGAATTTCTTTCCTCATTTTGTTTGACATAGTTGAAGTGTACCTATGATGAAAATTACAGACCTCTCTCATCTTTTTAAGTGGGAGAACTTGCACAATTGGTGTCTGACTAAATACTTTTTTGCCCCACTTTTGTTTATACAATGTGTGAGTCCTAATTCATGCATCCATCAGTGTATGTTCATGTTCCCATCTGGGAGTGAAGTTGATTTATTTCACTTAACAGTTCATATATAATGGGAGGAGTGTTAATTACAGTAGCATAGAATTCCTCAATGACCAATTTAGTCTGTTTGTCTTGTCTAGAGGTAGAAATGTTTAGCCGAGACGCATTGTCAATAGGGACTTAGCAATGGCTAATAATAGCCCTGTGCTAGAAATGTATTATTCATAGCCTTGGAAATATAAGCAAACTTACTGTATATCCAGGAGTGTAATTAGAAAAATAAGAAAAAGAGAGCTTTCTTTACTATTACCTTTGGCAACTTTAAAGGTCTCTCAGGATAGTTTGTTGTCTTGTTATAAATACGCTTCATTGATATTCCGTGGAGATGTTACATTCTTCATACTTGACCATCCTTTGTCAAGGTAGATGTTTGATGTGTTATATTGAATGTTATATGAGATGTTTACTGCGGTCCTGGCGATTGAACCAGCTTGGCTCAGACGTCGACTACTGGGTAGGAGGAGTTCAGGGAGATCATGGCCTTCAAAACGTCAAATAGTTTAGCGTTGTTTCATTTGTTCAGCGTCAGAATAGCAGCATCATAGAGGCCGGACTAACTACAGCAGTTGGATGATCACTTTTCACCCAAACTTAACCATGACCATCTATTTGAATGTTTTCCACTTAGTCATTCCCAGCTAGTATGAATCGTCTAATATTTTTATTTGTATTTTTTCTTACACCCTTTTTCTACCCAATTTCGTGATTACGATCCTGTCTCATCGCTGCAACTCCCCAACGGGCTCTATTCTTCAAGACAGTGGATACACAGCCTGACTACACAAGATCCAGAGATTTGAGCTGCAGAAAGCTCTCTAGTTTAGTCAGAGATAGACCATTAGGGATCCACAGCAGACGCCTGATAGAGAAATATCATGATAATAGACAAAGGGACGTGGAGAACTTACATGCTCAATCACTCATTGGATGGGGTAATGAGAGTGTCATAGCAGGGAACATTCCTGTGGGCTAAATTTCCATACACCATTAAAACAAAACACAATCTGAAACTTTATCAGTGTGATCTTTGTCTCTGTCTCCGCATTTAGATCCTTTTTCGGGGGAATAATGAGCGAAAGAAGGAAATGATCTCAACCAATACATTATAAGAGAGACACAGGAGACACACAGGCACAGGGGAAGACACCACACACACACACACACACACACACACACACACACACACAGGAGAAAACACACACATGCTAACTTTGGTAACATATTGCTCATTTCTGTGTTGCAGGATAGATTAGAGAGTTTCAAGGCAAGGCTAATACAGTATCTGCTCACTTGTGCAATAACGAGGCCCTGATGAAACAGGCAGTCATTCATTTATAATCATTATCTTTGTTTAGTTTAGTTTAGCTTGCCTGTTGTTTCCAGGCTAAATTGCATTAAGGGAATAATCTAGAGCTTCAATTGAATAGTCTTCACACCCATTAGTCTTTCCCATCATTAGAGATGAGAGATGCCATGTCAGTTTAGAATTTTTCATTTGTCTCCTCCATTGTGGATGAGACTAAACGTGTACTTTATTTTAGAGAAGAATATCTCAGGGAGTTATTTTTTACTCATTTATTAGGGGGTAAACACGTCTCTTTTTGAGCATAGAGCCGATAATACTATTTTACTGGAATAAATATTTTTCAATTCAGTGCTTTTAGTTATTGCTTGTTTTTGCTTATGAACATTGTTGTGTTTTGCTCATTATACTGAATATCACGTTTAAAAGTGTATTAAATTATACGACTTTATGGGCGATTAAGCCGTAAAAAAAAAACACAACACAAAATCTATTCAACACTGTTGCAAATACGTGGTGGTGGCGCCCAAACCGGGTGGCTGTTTATTTGGGAGAACTAATGCAAAATACAGTAGGGACAGCGCACGCAGCAGACACTGGCACCACTGACAGTCTTGAATATCAACAACCGTGAGCCTAAATAACAATAGTCAATAACAACAATAAGCCTTTTGACAATTCAAAGTGTGCACCTGCATAAAGAGATGCTAATATTATTCGCTCCTTCCCGGCGAATCCGAAAATGTATTCAGTATGTTAGTAGGAAGATGTAATTAGCCTTTTAAAGACAGAAAGGACTGTGTCTTATTTTCCTCTGTCGTGGCTAGCAGAGCACTGAGAGGACGGCGATGACATTGCCCCTGTCAGCCTGTTTTTGCCGTTATGAATCACAATATGAGGCTACAAGGTAAATGAATGCAGAATCCATCAGAAAACACTATAGACAAAAAGAAACCGTACGTAATACGAGTGAAGGAAACCTAGCTGGCAAAGGAATGTTTTTTTTGTGTGGATTGCACATTGAATGCATTCACTACTGCATATAACTTCTACAAAATACTCCGAATCAAATGGCCCTGTTTTTAAGAACAGTTTGATTTAGGTAATCCCACGATTGGTAGCAATCGCTCCTCTATTGAACGTAACATGGATAGCAACATCATAAACCACCCAATAAACAGCACACAGACCTCCTACGGTATCATAGCTTATCAAGGTCACAGATCATGTTTGATGGATGTTTCTGTTTATTTATGGTCCTTATATCACAGCGGCTGTGCCTTTTTTTCCCTGCCCTGCTTTATGCAGTAGCTGGTCCCCGAGGACACAGGGCAGAAACACTCTATTCAGCCACCCTATTGGATTACCGCCTCTTACATGCCATAAAAGAGGACCTGCTATGGAGCTCTGTAAACATTGATTTGATGCTGATTCACTGGCCCTTTTCATATCTGGCACAAGTCCTCGCCATAACCATTTCTTTGTATGACAAGTGAAGAAAGGAGAGAGAGAGAGAGAGAGAGAGAGAGAGAGAGAGAGAGAGAGAGAGAGAGAGAGAGAGAGAGAGAGAGACAGAGAGAGAGAGACTCCCTAAAGGTCTTATTTCAAGGTCTTATTTCATCAGTTTGTTTTTATATCCCTCCACTGTCTATTTCTCCTCCCTACGACCATCCCTCCCTCCCCTTTTAAATCGTCTTGGTTTCTAGCACCTGGTTCGCCAAGGAATCTGTTTTAGATTTCATTTTCACGTTCTTAAAATGCCGTGAGTCCCAGGCCAGGATAGAAGAGGATCAAATAATCCAGGACTGAAATGGATGATTGAGAAAGAAAGAGAGAGAGAGAGAGCCATGGGACCAAAAATATCTCGGCGCTGTTTGTATCAATTAGGGCAGAGACGGTGTCTGACGAAACATCTGTTTTGCAGCATATTGCATTATTCATGTAAAAGAGTCAATACACTAAATTCCAAACGGGTTGGAGTGTCGGAGTCACCAGGGCATCGATAACACCACTGAGATGAAATAAAGTAGTTTTATGCTGTTAAATTTATGAATAGGTTTAGACAAGTGGCAGACCCTGTAATTGTAAAGCAATATAACTGCCCCCGGACAGACACCATAGCTAGGCCTCGACTGCATGCTCCCATCATAACACTAGACAGGTGAGAACACAATCGATTTGCAGTTAGGGTCTAAAATGATTGAACACCATGCCTTTGTGGAGAATTTCTCAAACATGAATCTACATTTTGAATTTAGACGAAATCCAAAGCCAGAAATCCACTGTTTGCATCCAACATGGTCACCACTCCTGCTGTTTTTAACATATTTATAAACACATGTTTGGATTAGGATAACCCGTGTCACAAAGTAGTATTATAGTATAGCAGTATTGTAAACATATTCTATCACATGCTATTGAGCTTGGAACCTTACCTACAGGTGTCGGATCTTAATTTGACCAGTGTTAACGTAGCAAAATAATCCTGCAGCAGCAGGATTTGAACGTTTAGTCCATACTGTTGCTTGATCAGTGTTTGGGCTATTAGCTGGACAATAGTAGGCTACGTGAAAAGTGCAATTGGCTGCTGTTAATATAACCGTGTCTTAGTGTGGGTTTTCAGTGAATTTATGTAAATCCAGAAGCTCATCTGCATTTTCTGGAAAATCGTCAGCAACAAAAAAGATCAAATGAAGATCCTACACCTGTAGAACATGTAGAGCATTGACTGCACATTGGTCAACAGATACTGCATGACTGTATAGTTTAAAAGAATAGAACAGTCTATACATAGTGGTGTGTTGTCATAATGAAGTAGCCTTACAGACCTCACTGCATGATGCTGAATGGTGTGGTACTGTCTAATCTCTGAGCTGACCTGTAGATACCACGGTATTGTGCTGTTGTTTGGTTCACACCAGACAGCAACATCTGGCTGGTTTTAGTCCAGCGGTGACTGACAGATCTATCAGAGGCAGGCAGCCTGACAGAGGGAGAGACAGACAGATCTATCAGAGGCAGGCAGCCTGACAGAGGGAGAGACGGACAGATCTATCAGAGGCAGGCAGCCTGACAGAGGGAGAGACAGACAGATCTATCAGAGGCAGGCAGCCTGACAGAGGGAGAGACAGACAGATCTATCAGAGGCAGGCAGCCTGACAGAGGGAGAGACAGACAGATCTATCAGAGGCAGGCAGCCTGACAGAGGGAGAGACAGACAGATCTATCAGAGGCAGGCAGCCTGACAGAGGGAGAGACAGACAGATCTATCAGAGGCAGGCAGCCTGACAGAGGGAGAGACAGACAGATCTATCAGAGGCAGGCAGCCTGACAGAGGGAGAGACAGAGAGGAAGAGAAGGAGAGGTCGCCCAAGCCAGACACACTGTGTTGGCAGGATAAGTGAATGAGGATAGTAAAGAGGGATGAGAGAGGCCAGCGAAAGAAATAATGGGTTATTCCGCGTTCGCATCGAGGAAGGAAACATTGACTGTGGATGGGGAATTACTTGTTGCTACGTCCAAAAAGGTGAGAAGTTTGACAGTTAGTATAGTTAATGTGACATGTAATGGAACTATACAGTCCATATATGGAGAACACATGCATGAGTGTGTGACGACCATCTCCTTTACAGTAGGATAGTTATACTGGTGACCAAGAGTGTGTGCGTGCGTGCGTGCGAGAGAGAGAGGGGGACCACCCAGGAGCTGTCAATGTCACAAGCCACAACCCAGGTAATGAACTGGGAGATGAGAGAGTGACAGGCCCAGTTTGGAGAGAAAGAAAAAGGAGGAAGTAGAGTGATGGTGAAGTAAGAGATGCCACTGCCCCAGGAGAGAGAGAGAGAGAGAGAGAGAGAGAGAGAGAGAGAGAGATGGCCTCCTGACAGGTGCTGGAGGTCTACCTCACGGACTCCCCCGGGGGCTCCACCAGGGTGACATCCATCGCTGGAAGGACTTTGGAGTTCAGAGAGAGAGAGAGAGAGAGAGAGAGAGAGAGAGAGAGAGAGAGAGAGAGAGAGAGAGAGAGGCCATCACAGTCCTCTTGCCCCACAGCTTGAGCATTGCAGGGAGAGTGGTGTGTATATGTGTGTGTGCGCGCCAACTCGTCCACATGTATGCGTGTGTGGTGAGTAGAGTGTAAAGCATCCTCCCCCGTTGTGGGAAAGCCAGCCTGACAGCTCTTGACTGTAGAGAGGTGGAAGGGATTGACGACTACAGCTTCAGTCGTGGTGTGACAGCTGAGAGGACTGGAGCTGGCAAGGCTGACAATGATCATCTCCATATGCCACTATTAGACGCTCACCAAAGGCAGGCAGGCAGTGGCTGTGACAAGTCAAGCTCCACATACTCTACTGTAAGTGACCAGCATTATTCAGGCTGTACTCAGGGTGATGAGTGTCAGAGTGGGAGAAGGTGCTCTGGGGAAAGTTTAACAGCGGTCCCATGTTGTTTTAATGATTAATCCCCAGGCTAGAGGCGGGTGGATACTGCAGGTCCGTTCCAATACGCAGTCGTCGTTTTTCAGGTAACGGTAGTGGGTAATGGTGTGATGTTAACATTTTGAGATTTGTCAGGCTCAGGAGTAAATGTGTGTGATTTTGTTCAAATGCATTCGATTAAGCAGAATCACACAGCTGTGTGATCGTGTTGAAAAGGATTCTGTTCCGCCACAGATGTTCTTTCATTTATCATGACTTATTACCATTATTGATAGATGGCATGCAATTAAATACACAAGTCACAAGGCTTTCAGATGTATTTTCAGATAGGCACCAGAGTTGGTTTAGCTCATTGGGAAAGTTGAGTCAATTCTGATTCCAGAACTTAATGTCTGACCATTGCTCCATTTGATATAAAAGCAGCAAACCTTTGCAATCCAAAACTGTGGGAATCCAACCATAATTCGGTTTCATTGCAACAGCAATTGATCTGAGGACACCAGAGTGGGAAAGCGTATGTGTTTCTGGTAAATAATTCAAGCTTTGTGCCTCTTCCACCACCAAGAAACCTGTAGGTGAACCTTGTTGAACACATACTTCACACTTGCTCAACACACACACACACACACAACATACACACACTCAGACCCCTCCACCCCCAACCCCACATCTTGGGAGGCAGGAGGAGAATCAGTAGTAGTACATGATGTGGTCAAACAGCATGACATATGGCTCTGTAGCGCTGTGGGGAGGCTGCAGGCAGTAGGTTGGTCTCCCTCACCACACCACCACCTCTAGGTAGGAACACATTAATAATACTGTACCTGAACACAACCTTTTAGACCTCACTCCTACACACACACACACACACACACACACACACACACACACACACACACACACACACACACACACACACACACACACACACACACACACACACACACACACACACACACAGGCACACACACACAGGCACACACACACACAGGCACACACACACACACAGTTGAATAAAAGAGGAAGACAACATATCAAATTTTAATATTTAAAATAAAAAATGTATTTGCACAACCACAATAACAACCACAACCACCACCAAAATAACCACAACCACTACAATCACAACCACAACCACAAGAACAATCACAACCACCACCACCACCACCACCACCACCACCACCACAATCACCACAAACACAACCACCACCACAACAACCACAACCACAACAACAACCACAACCACCACAAACACAACCACCACCACAACCGCAACAACAACCACCACCACAACCTCCACAACCACCACCCCCACCACAACAACCACAACCACCACCACATCAACCATCACCACAACAACAACCACCACCACAACAACCACCACAACCACAACCACCACAACAACAACCACAACCACAATAACAACCACAACCACCACCAAAATAACCACAACCACTACAATCACAACCACAACAACCACAACCACCACCACCACCACAACAACCACAACCACAAACACCACCACCACCACCACCACAACCACCACAATCACCACAAACACAACCACCACCACAACAACCACAACCACAACAACAACCACAACCACCACCACCACAACCACCACAAACACAACCACCACCACAACCACAACCACCACAACCACAACAACAACTACCACAACCACCACCACAACCACCACAACAACCACAACCACCACAACCACAACAACAACAACCACAACAACAACCACAACCACCACCACAACCTCCACAACCACAACCACCACCACAACCACCACAACAACAACAACTACCACCACCACAACCACAACAACAACTACCACAACCACAACCACCACAACAACAACAACTACCACCACCACAACCACAACAACAACTACCACAACCACAACCACCAAAACCACAACAACAACTACAACCACAACCACCACATCCACAATAATCGTATTTTTACCTCATAAATGTACCAATTTGGAAGGTAAAACCAAATCATATGGATGTGACTGTAAATACTCCATCATCATTCTCCATTAGCCAGTGTATTTCAATAAGACAAGGTGGAAAGAGGCACTATGTGCTACAATTTTGGGTTGTATATAACAATATATTCCACTCATTATATGAATTGAATTGATACACCTTAAGCTTATGAATTTCAAGGAAAGAGACCGGCAATACTGTATCAGCTGACAAGTCACACAGAAAAGGTGAACTTGTACAATGTTGCATGGGGCAGAATTGTCATACAAAACCTTGCCATGTTTTTATCAGCCAGGTCAACCTACATGTCTGAGGAAGTCAGCAGATGATGTGGAAACCGGCCACTAGGGGCAGCAGTGAGCGCTGTTACTTTCAAGGTGGTTTCGGTTTCGCTAGGGTGTTGTGGACGGGGATGGTTGGAGAGTCTTAAGCATCTGCTTCTGAACCCAAAGGTTGCAAGTTTGAATCCAGCGATAGAAAGTTTTTTTTAAATATTAGGGGGTTGATGAGCTTTAATATTGCAGATATATTGTGGCTTACATCAATGTAATAGTCTGCGTCATTTCCAATACCCCATGTTTTATTTGGAAAATACAGTTCCGGACAAAAGTTTGATTTGTTGAACACTTTTTTGGTTACTACATGATTCCATATGTGTTATTTCCTAGTTTTGATGTTTGCGCTATTATTCTACAATGTAAACCCTTGAATGAGTAGGTGTGTCCAAACTTTTGACTGGTACTGTATGTATATATATATATTAGATATAGTTTTTTATGTTTTCCTTTATTATTTTCTCCTAATCCTGCCATCCTTCCCCTCATTTGTGTAAACTAATGGACAACAACAGTTAGGCTTTTACTTCCAGCTTATACATACTATATAAATATAGGTAAAGTTCAAAACACAGAAATCATCCCTGTATGATGCATCGTACAGGGATGATTTCTGTGTATTGAAAGTAACATATCTTGAAACCTGATTGCTAAGAAGCAATAAAACATGTTAACAATGGACTAATTAAATCATGAAATAGTCTTTGGGTGGAGTTTTCCTTTAAGAATGTATAGTTAATGTCTGAACTTAACCCACATAATGTCTAAACGTAACCTTAAACACTTTGACATTGGACGTTTGAGAAGCATGGATGAACGTCTCATTCTGAGGTGAGACGGTGAGAGCTGGTAGGTTTTCACTGTAGCCAACTGCTTTATAATACCAATATTTCTGATGATTTGTCCTGCGTAGACAGACATATTTCTGATGATTTGTCCTGCGTAGACAGACATATTTCTGAGGATTTATCCTGCGTAGACAGACATATTTCTGATGATTTGTCCTGCGTAGACAGACATATTTCTGATGATTTGTCCTGCGTAGACAGACATATTTCTGATGATTTGTCCTGCGTAGACAGACATATTTCTGATGATTTGTCCTGCGTAGACAGACATATTTCTGATGATTTGTCCTGCGTAGACAGACATATTTCTGATGATTTGTCCTGCGTAGACAGACATATTTCTGAGGATTTGTCCTGCGTAGACAGACATATTTCTGATGATTTGTCCTGCGTAGACAGACATATTTCTGATGATTTGTCCTGCGTAGACAGACATATTTCTGATGATTTGTCCTGCGTAGACAGACATATTTCTGATGATTTATCCTGCGTAGACAGACATATTTCTGATGATTTATCCTGCGTAGACAGACATATTTCTGATGATTTGTCCTGCGTAGACAGACATATTTCTGATGATTTGTCCTGCGTAGACAGACATATTTGTGATGATTTGTCCTGCGTAGACAGACATATTTCTCAACATGCTCACAACCTGCCATTGGATTAAAAAAAAAATGCAGGTCAATTTATAGTAAAATACTGTATGGAAAATGACATTTACCATCTACTATTCTTTCTATTCAACACTTCGAAAAGAATAGTTTTAAAATGTGTATCTTTTATTTTTTGCTGTTGGATTAAATGGTAGTTAAAATTACTAAATGGTGAGCCCTTCATTATCTGATGTATTGGTGACTAAGCTGAATGTTCTCATGGTATTTCACAGAAAACTTAGATTTTGCATGAAGGACTCAGGGGTGAAAGACGTGTTAAACCCCATACCACTTATACCACTTACATCTGAACATTCTTTCCAAAGTGATTGAACAAAACTGTAATAATCTCTAAACGCCTCTCAATCCAATTTCAATACAATGTAGCCCTTTTTACATCAGCCAATGTGCTTATACAGAAACCCAGCCTAAAACCCCAAAGAGCAAGCAATGCAGATGTAGAAACACGGCGGCTAGGAAAAACTCCCTAGCAAGGCAGGAACCTAGGAAGAAACCTAGAGAGGAACCAGGCTCTGAGGGGTGGCCAGTCCCATTCTGACTGTGCGATTGCAATGCGACTGCCTCTTGTTTAAATTGGTTTGCAACCACCAGCGTGCGTGTTCGTGTGTGTGTGTGTGTGTGTGTGTGTGTGTGTGTGTGTGTGTGTGTGTGTGTGTGTGTGTGTGTGCGTGCGTGCGTGCGTGCGTGCGTGCGTGCGTGCGTGCGTGCGTGCGTGTGCGCGCTCGCGTGAGTGTCTGCATGTGTGGATGTTGACAAGATTTTGCGGATTTGATATAATGTACGGGAAGCACCAAATGTATTCTAATTAGTTGGCAATATCAACATGTTTGTAAATGTATAGTCCCTCTCATGAGTGATTACAGAGCAGATGTATTCACTCTACATCCCTCAGGAAACGTTGAGTTATTCATATATTTATTTAACCAGGCAAATATCAAATATATAGAAATCTCATTTACAAGCAAACCCCAGACATACCTGCAAACCATATTCATTTGAGTGTATATCTCTTTCACTAAACACAGATACTGAGAACACAATGTATATTATTTGTAATGCAGCACTAACACTGAACATTTGTAGTTTTCAAATGAAATATGACCTCATTCACATCCAAAAACTCCAGTCATGTACATTATGAATTCTAATTTGTATTACAGACCCAAGCATTCACTTTAGATTGATATACATTAATGCTGCCTGTGAGCTTGTTCTAATATGGATGACATTGATGAGAATCTCAACATGTTGTACACTGGGACGTGTACATTTGAATGATTATCTGTACGTTGGAATTAAACAAGAATTCATCATTTGTTTTTATTTTTTTTATTTTTTTTATTTAATCATAAATAAAAATGTAGTACAGCCAAAAACTGTTGACTAATTATCTATCATTTTTATAAACATGAAATAACCTTTCACTGATAATTTACAGTGGGCAGAAGAGCTTCAGATTCATGTTTAATGTTTGGAGAGTTGGAGAAAAGAGCCAATTTGTTTTCTTTCATGAGTAGAACACTCTCGTGTACAGTATTCACACGAATGATCAATCTTTCCCATGCAACGCTGTTCTCTCAGGTCTAGAGGCACCTGAGGAGTGAGAACCACTGCTTCTAAATATTAGTGCCGCGGGTGAGATTGTTTGACCACCAGCGATATCCTAATGCTGATGTATTCTTTCAATTACAGTCAGCAGACTCCCCCACCTCGTTAAAAAGGGGCTTGAGCCCGAGCCGAGCGAATACTTGAATACTCTTATGAATAAAACATAGGAGTAATATAAAACATTATGCCAACAATAATCCCTGTTTTTGACTGAGCTCTCCTGGTCAGGGGGTTTCAACAGACTCCAAATTAGAAAAATCAGAGAAGTAGAAATTGAATTATAAGTTCTCTGACTTTTGATTCGTGGTTATATTACATATGATATACTGAAAGGGGAAATATGCATCTCAAGCGACATCTACATTTCATATCATTATCTCGTCAACCCTTCCCTCCGTGCCAGAACAAAACCACTGAGCACAGTTCAGCGACTTCTTAACGAGACGAGGGAGAAAAACTTTTGAAAAGCATGAAAGAGGACCTGCAACTTTACTCTGTTAGCGAGAAAAGGCCTCATTTGGAGGCATGAAGCACCTCAAAAGTGCCCTCACTAGTCAAAATCACCCATGGGGGACTATTTCACTATTTCTTTCCTTCTCCTCAGTTCCCAACCAATGAATACAAATACTTCCCATTTACATAGGGCCAATGTCTGCTCCTTCCCCTAGAATGCAGCTCTTTGTCACCGAGCAGCTCGCCACAGACGTTTAATCAGTTGGATTACCATCGACACTGGAGCTGGGAGCACTGCCTTGACGTCTCTCTCATGTACACACACACAGGTGCACACACTTGTACGCACAAATGGTCACACACGCACACATACACACTCACACACCATTGTCACCTTTTTCTCTCTCTCGTGTCCTCCCAGTCAGTTTTTTCTCTCTCTCGTGTCCTCCCAGTCAGTTTTTCTCTCTCTCGTGTCTTCCCAGTCAGTTTTTTCTCTCTCTCGTGTCCTCCCAGCAGTTTTTCTCTCTCTCGTGTCCTCCCAGTCAGTTTTTTCTCTCTCTCGTGTCCTCCCAGTCAGTTTTTTCTCTCTCTCGTGTCCTCCCAGTCAGTTTTTTCTCTCTCTCGTGTCCTCCCAGTCAGTTTTTTCTCTCTCTCGTGTCCTCCCAGTCAGTTTTTTCTCCCGGTGCTGCAGGGCAGAGAAACCCAGCTGTTTATACTGGATCATCTGCGTAGTATAGCCACCTCTGCCAAATTGCACAGTTCTTATCCAGACTCCAGACCACCTCGGTGTGGGGCTGTAGGGTGAGGGTGAGAGGGGAGTCAGAGGTCTCTCTCCCTTCACCGTTCTCTATCCCTCACGTCTCCTCTCTCTCACCCCCTCAGGTCTCATTTCTCTCTTCCATCACCTCTCCTTTCTCTCTCCCCCTCACTTCTCCTTTCTCTCTCCCCCTCACCTCTCCTTTCTCTCTCCCCCTCCCCTCTCCTTTCTCTCTCCCCCTCACCTCTCATTTGTCTCTCTCCCTCTCCCTCACCTCTCCTCTCTCTCATCCCCTCATATCTCCTTTCTCTCTCCCTCACCTCTCCTTTCTCACACCCCTCACCTCTCCTTTCTCACACCCCCTCAACTCTCCTTTCTCTCTCCCCTCACCTCTCCTTTCTCTCTCCCCTCACCTCTCCTTTCTCTCTCTCCCCCTCACCTCTCCTTTCTCTCTCTCCCCCTCACCTCTCCTTTCTCTCTCCCCTCGCCTCTCCTTTCTCTCTCTCCCCCTAACCTCTCCTTTCTCTCTCTCCCCCTCACCTCTCCTTTCTCTCTCCCCTCGCCTCTCCTTTCTCTCTCTACCCCTCACCTCTCCTTTCTCTCTCTCCCCCTCACCTGTCCTTTCTCTCTCCCCTCGCCTCTCCTTTCTCTCTCCCCCTCACCTCTCCTTTCTCTCTCCCCTCACCTCTCCTTCCTCTCTCTCCCCCTCACCTCTCCTTTCTCTCTCTCCCCTCACCTCTCCTTTCTTTCTCCCTCTCCCTCTCACCTCTCCTTTCTCTCTCCCCCTCTCTCCTTTCTCTCCCCCCACCTCTCCTTTCTCTCTCCCCCTCACATCTCCTTTCTCTCTCCTATCACCTCTCCTTTCTCTCTCCCCCTCACCTCTCCTTTCTCTCTCCCCCTCACCTCTCCTTTCTCTCTCGCCTCACCCCTCCTTTCTCTCTCCCTTACCTCTCCTTTCTCTCTCACCCACTCAAATCTAGTTTCTCTCTCTCCCTCACCTCTCCTCTCTCTCACCCCCTCTGATCTCCTTTCTATCTCCCCCTCACCTCTCCTTTCTCTCTCCTTCTCACCTCTCCTTTCTCTCTCTCCCCCTCACCTTTCCTTTCTCACACCCCTCACCTGTCCTTTCTCTCTCCCCTCAGCTCTCCTTTCTCTCTCCCCTCACCTCTCCTTTCTCTCTCCCCTCACCTCTCCTTTCTCTCTCCCCCTCACACCTCTCCTTTCTCTCTCCCCCTCACCTCTCACCTTTCTCTCACCCCCATCTCTCCTCTCTCTCTCCCTCACCTCTCCTTTCTCTGTCCCCCTCACCTCTCCTTTCTCTCTCCCCTCGCCTCTCCTTTCTCTCTCCCCCTCACCTCTCCTTTCTCTCTCTCTCTCTCCCTCACCTCTCTCTCTCTCTCACCCCCTCTGATCTCCCTTCTCTCTCCCCCTCACCTCTCCTTTCTCTCTCCTTCTCACCTCTCCTTACTCTCTCCCCTCACCTCTCCTTTCTCTCTCCTTCTCACCTCTCCTTTCTCTCTCCTTCTCACCTCTCCTTTCTCTCACCCTCTCACCTCTCCTTTTTCTCTCTTCCCTCACCTCTCCTTTCTCTCTCCCCCTCACCTCTCCTTTCTCTCTCCCCCTCACCTCTCCTTTCTCTCTCCCCCATCTCTCCTCTCTCTCTCTCTCCCCTCACCTCTCCTTTCTCTGTCCCCCTCACCTCTCCTTTCTCTCTCCCTCGCCTCTTCTTTCTCTCTCTCCCCCTCACCTCTCCTTTCTCTCTCTCCCCTCACCTCTCCTTTCTCTCTCCCCTCACCTTTCATTTCTCACACCCCCTCACCTGTCCTTTCTCTCTCCCCTCAGCTCTCCTTTCTCTCTCCCTCACCTCTCCTTTCTCTCTCCCCTCACCTCTCCTTTCTCTCTCCCCTCTCACCTCTCCTTTCTCTCTCCCCCTCACCTCTCCTTTCTCTCTCTCTCCCCTCACCTCTCCTTTCTCTCTCCCCTCACCTCTCCTTTCTCTCTCTCCCCTCACGTCTCCTTTCTCTCTCCCCATCTCTACTCTCTCTCTCTCCCCTCACCTCTCCTTTCTCTCTCTCCCCCTCATCTCTCCTTTCTCTCTCCCCTCGCCTCTCCTTTCTCTCTCTCCCCCTCGCCTCTCCTTTCTCTCTCTCCCCCTCACCTCTCCTTTCTCTCTCTCCCCCTCACCTGTCCTTTCTCTCTCCCCTCGCCTCTCCTTTCTCTCTCCCCTCACCTCTCCTTCCTCTCTCTCCCCCTCACCTCTCCTTTCTCTCTCTCCCCTTCACCTCTCCTTTCTCTCTCCCTCTCCCTCTCACCTCTCCTTTCTCTCTCCCCCTCTCTCCTTTCTCTCCCCCACCTCTCCTTTCTCTCTCCCCCTCACATCTCCTTTCTCTCTCCTATCACCTCTCCTTTCTCTCTCCCCCTCACCTCTCCTTTCTCTCTCTCCCCCTCACCTCTCCTTTCTCTCTCGCCTCACCCCTCCTTTCTCTCTCCCTTACCTCTCCTTTCTCTCTCACCCACTCATATCTAGTTTCTCTCTCTCCCTCACCTCTCCTCTCTCTCACCCCCTCTGATCTCCTTTCTATCTCCCCCCCACACCTCTCCTTTCTCTCTGCTTCTCACCTCTCCTTTCTCTCTCCCCTCACCTTTCTTTTCTCACACCCCCTCACCTGTCCTTTCTCTCTCCCTCAGCTCTCCTTTCTCTCTCCCCTCACCTCTCCTTTCTCTCTCCCCTCACCTCTCCTTTCTCTCTCCCCTCACCTCTCCTTTCTCTCTCCCCTCACCTCTCCTTTCTCTCACCCCCATCTCTCCTCTCTCTCTCCCCTCACCTCTCCTTTCTCTGTCCCCCTCACCTCTCCTTTCTCTCTCCCCTCGCCTCTCCTTTCTCTCTCTCCCCCTCACCTCTCCTTTCTCTCTCTCCCCCTCACCTCTCCTTTCTCTCTCCCCTCGCCTCTCCTTTCTCTCTCCCCCTCACCTCTCCTTTCTCTCTCTCTCTCTCCCTCACCTCTCCTCTCTCTCACCCCCTCTGATCTCCCTTCTCTCTCCCCCTCACCTCTCCTTTCTCTCTCCTTCTCACCTCTCCTTACTCTCTCCCCCTCACCTCTCCTTTCTCTCTCCTTCTCACCTCTCCTTTCTCTCACCGTCTCACCTCTCCTTTCTCTCTCCCTCTCACCTCTCCTTTTTCTCTCTTCCCTCACCTCTCCTTTCTCTCTCCCCCTCACCTCTCCTTTCTCTCTCCCCCTCACCTCTCCTTTCTCTCTCCCCCATCTCTCCTCTCTCTCTCTCTCCCCTCACCTCTCCTTTCTCTGTCCCCCTCACCTCTCCTTTCTCTCTCCCTCGCCTCTTCTTTCTCTCTCTCCCCCTCACCTCTCCTTTCTCTCTCTCCCCCTCACCTCTCCTTTCTCTCTCCCCTCGCCTCTCCTTTCTCTCTCCCCCTCACCTCTCCTTTCTCTCTCCCCCTCACCTCTCCTTTCTCTCTCCTTCTCACCTCTCCTTTCTCTCTCCTATCACCTCTCCTTTCTCTCTCCCCCTCACCTCTCCTTTCTCTCTCGCCCTCACCCCTCCTTTCTCTCTCCCTTACCTCTCCTTTCTCTCTCACCCACTCAGATCTAGTTTCTCTCTCCCTCGCCTCTCCTTTCTCTCTCTCCCCCTCACCTCTCCTTTCTCTCTCTCCCCTCACCTCTCCTTTCTCTCTCCCCTCGCCTCTCCTTTCTCTCTCCCCCTCACCTCTCCTTTCTCTCTCCCCTCACCTCTCCTTTCTCTCTTTCCCCCTCACCTCTCCTTTCTCTCTCTCCCCTAACCTCTCCTTTCTCTCTCCCCCCTCACCTCTCCTTTCTCTCTCCCCCTCGCCTCTCCTTTCTCTCTCCCTCCCCCTCACCTCTCCTTTCTCTCTCTCCCCCTCACCTGTCCTTTCTCTCTCCCCTCGCCTCTCCTTTCTCTCTCCCCCTCACCTCTCCTTCCTCTCTCTCCCCCTCACCTCTCCTATCTCTCTCTCTCCCCCTCACCTCTCCTTTCTCTCTCCCTCTCCCTCTCACCTCTCCTTTCTCTCTCCCCCTCTCTCCTTTCTCTCCCCCCACCTCTCCTTTCTCTCTCCCCCTCACATCTCCTTTCTCTCTCCTATCACCTCTCCTTTCTCTCTCCCCTCACCTCTCCTTTCTCTCTCCCCTTCTCACCTCTCCTTTCTCTCTCCCTCACCTTTCCTTTCTCTCACCCCTCACCTGTCCTTTCTCTCTCCCCTCAGCTCTCCTTTCTCTCTCCCCTCACCTCTCCTTTCTCTCTCCCCTCACCTCTCCTTTCTCTCTCCCCTCACCTCTCCTTTCTCTCTCCCCCTCACCTCTCCTTTCTCTCTCCCCCTCACCTCTCCTTTCTCTCTCTCTCCCCTCACCTCTCCTTTCTCTCTCCCCTCACCTCTCCTTTCTCTCTCCCCCTCACGTCTCCTTTCTCTCTCCCCCATCTCTACTCTCTCTCTCCCCTCACCTCTCCTTTCTCTCTCCCCCTCACCTCTCATTTCTCTCTCCCCTCACCTCTCCTTTCTCTCTTTCCCCCTCACCTCTCCTTTCTCTCTCTCCCCCTAACTTCTCCTTTCTCTCTCTCCCCCCTCACCTCTCCTTTCTCTCTCCCCTCGCCTCTCCTTTCTCTCTCTCCCCCTCGCCTCTCCTTTCTCTCTCTCCCCCCACCTCTCCTTTCTCTCTCTCCCCCTCACCTGTCCTTTCTCTCTCCCCTCAGCCTCTCCTTTCTCTCTCCCCCTCACCTCTCCTTCCTCTCTCCCCCTCACCTCTCCTTTCTCTCTCTCCCCCTTCACCTCTCCTTTCTCTCTCCCTCTCCCTCTCACCTCTCCTTTCTCTCTCCCCCTCTCTCCTTTCTCTCCCCCCACCTCTCCTTTCTCTCTCCCCCTCACATCTCCTTTCTCTCTCCTATCACCTCTCCTTTCTCTCTCCCCCTCACCTCTCCTTTCTCTCTCCCCCTCACCTCTCCTTTCTCTCTCGCCTCACCCCTCCTTTCTCTCTCCCTTACCTCTCCTTTCTCTCTCACCCACTCATATCTAGTTTCTCTCTCTCCCTCACCTCTCCTCTCTCTCACCCCCTCTGATCTCCTTTCTATCTCCCCCACACCTCTCCTTTCTCTCTGCTTCTCACCTCTCCTTTCTCTCTCCCCTCACCTTTCTTTTCTCACACCCCCTCACCTGTCCTTTCTCTCTCCCCTCAGCTCTCCTTTCTCTCTCCCCTCACCTCTCCTTTCTCTCTCCCCTCACCTCTCCTTTCTCTCTCCCCTCACCTCTCCTTTCTCTCTCCCCTCACCTCTCCTTTCTCTCACCCCCATCTCTCCTCTCTCTCTCCCCTCACCTCTCCTTTCTCTGTCCCCCTCACCTCTCCTTTCTCTCTCCCTCGCCTCTCCTTTCTCTCTCTCCCCTCACCTCTCCTTTCTCTCTCTCCCCCTCACCTCTCCTTTCTCTCTCCCCTCCCCTCTCCTTTCTCTCTCCCCTCACCTCTCCTTTCTCTCTCTCTCTCTCCCTCACCTCTCCTCTCTCTCACCCCCTCTGATCTCCCTTCTCTCTCCCCCTCACCTCTCCTTTCTCTCTCCTTCTCACCTCTCCTTACTCTCTCCCCCTCACCTCTCCTTTCTCTCTCCTTCTCACCTCTCCTTTCTCTCACCGTCTCACCTCTCCTTTCTCTCTCCCTCTCACCTCTCCTTTTCTCTCTTCCCTCACCTCTCCTTTCTCTCTCCCCCCCTCACCTCTCCTTTCTCTCTCCCCTCACCTCTCCTTTCTCTCTCCCCCATCTCTCCTCTCTCTCTCTCTCCCCTCACCTCTCCTTTCTCTCTCCTTCTCACCTCTCCTTTCTCTCTCCCCTCACCTCTCCTTTCTCTCTCCCCCTCACCTCTCCTTTCTCTCTCGCCTCACCCCTCCTTTCTCTCTCCCTTACCTCTCCTTTCTCTCTCACCCACTCAGATCTAGTTTCTCTCTCCCCTCTCTCTCTCCTTTCTCTCTCCCCCTCACCTCTCCTTTCTCTCTCTCCCCCCCTCACCTCTCCTTTCTCTCTCCCCCTCGCCTCTCCTTTCTCTCTCTCCCCCTCACCTCTCCTTTCTCTCTCCCTCACCTCTCCTTTCTCTCTTTCCCCCTCACCTCTCCTTTCTCTCTCTCCCCCCTAACCTCTCCTTTCTCTCTCTCCCCTCACCTCTCCTTTCTCTCTCCCCTCGCCTCTCCTTTCTCTCTCTCCCCTCACCTCTCCTTTCTCTCTCTCCCCCTCACCTGTCCTTTCTCCCTCCCCTCGCCTCTCCTTTCTCTCTCTCCCCTCACCTCTCCTTTCTCTCTCTCCCCCTCACCTCTCCTTTCTCTCTCCCCTCGCCTCTCCTTTCTCTCTCCCCTCACCTCTCCTTTCTCTCTCTCTCTCCCCTCACCTCTCCTTTCTCTCTCCACAACCTCTGATCTCCCTTCTCTCTCCCCCTCACCTCTCCTTTCTCTCTCCTTCTCACCTCTCCTTTCTCTCTCCCCCTCACCTCTCCTTTCTCTCTCCTTCTCTCACCTCTCCTTTCTCTCACCGTCTCACCTCTCCTTTCTCTCTCCCTCTCACCTCTCCTTTTTCTCTCTCCCCTCACCTCTCCTTTCTCTCTCCCCCTCACCTCTCCTTTCTCTCTCCCCCTCACCTCTCCTTTCTCTCTCCCCATCTCTCCCTCTCTCTCTCTCCCCCTCACCTCTCCTTTCTCTGTCCCCCTCACCTCTCCTTTCTCTCTCCCTCGCCTCTTCTTTCTCTCTCTCCCTCCTCACCTCTCCTTTCTCTCTCTCCCCCTCACCTCTCCTTTCTCTCTCCCCTCGCCTCTCCTTTCTCTCTCCCCTCACCTCTCCTTTCTCTCTCCCCCTCACCTCTCCTTTCTCTCTACCCCTCACCTCTCCTTTCTCTCTCGCCTCACCCCTCCTTTCTCTCTCCCTTACCTCACCTTTCTCTCTCACCCACTCAGATCTGAGTTTCTCTCTCCCCTCGCCTCTCCTTTCTCTCTCTCCCCCTCACCTCTCCTTTCTCTCTCTCCCCCTCACCTCTCCTTTCTCTCTCCCCTCGCCTCTCCTTTCTCTCTCTCCCCCTCACCTCTCCTTTCTCTCTCCCCTCACCTCTCCTTTCTCTCTTTCCCCCTCACCTCTCCTTTCTCTCTCTCCCCTAACCTCTCCTTTCTCTCTCTCCCCTCCCTCTCCTTTCTCTCTCCCCTCACCTCTCCTTTCTCTCTCTACCCCTCACCTCTCCTTTCTCTCTCTCCCCCTCACCTGTCCTTTCTCTCTCCCCTCGCCTCTCCTTTCTCTCTCCCCTCACCTCTCCTTTCTCTCTCCCCCTCACCTCTCCTTTCTCTCTCTCCCCTTCACCTCTCCTTTCTCTCCCCTCGCCTCTCCTTTCTCTCTCCCCCTCACCTCTCCTTTCTCTCTCTCTCTCCCTCCCTCACCTCTCTCCTCTCTCTCACCCCCTCTGATCTCCCTTCTCTCTCCCCCTCACCTCTCCTTTCTCTCTCCTTCTCACCTCTCCTTTCTCTCTCCCCCTCACCTCTCCTTTCTCTCTCTCCTTCTCACCTCTCCTTTCTCTCTCAGTCTCACCTCTCCTTTCTCTCCCCTCTCACCTCTCCTTTTTCTCTCTCTCCCTCACCTCTCCTTTCTCTCTCCCCCTCACCTCTCCTTTCTCTCTCCCCCTCACCTCTCCTTTCTCTCTCCCCATCTCTCTCTCTCTCTCTCTCCCCTCACCTCTCCTTTCTCTGTCCCCCTCACCTCTCCTTTCTCTCTCCCTCGCCTCTTCTTTCTCTCTCTCCCCCTCACCTCTCCTTTCTCTCTCTCCCCCTCACCTCTCCTTTCTCTCTCCCCCCTCACCTTTCCTTTCTCACTCCCCTCACCTCTCCTTTCTCTCTCCCCTCAGCTCTCCTTTCTCTCTCCCCCTCACCTCTCCTTTCTCTCTCTCCCTCACCTCTCTTTCTCTCTCCCCTCACCTCTCCTTTCTCTCTCCCCTCACCTCTCCTTTCTCTCTCCCCCATCTCTCCCTCTCTCTCCCTCACCTCTCCTTTCTCTGTCCCCCTCACCTCTCCTTTCTCTCTCCCCGCCTCTCCTTTCTCTCTCTCCCCCTCACCTCTCCTTTCTCTCTCTCCCTCACCTCTCCTTTCTCTCTCCCCTCACCTCTCCTTTCTCTCTCCCCCTCACCTCTCCTTTCTCTCTCTCTCTCTCCCTCACCTCTCCTTTCTCTCTCACCCCTCTGATCTCCTTTCTCTCTCCCCCTCACCTCTCCTTTCTCTCTCTCCCCTCACCTCTCCTTACTCTCTCCCCCTCACCTCTCCTTTCTCTCTCCCCCCGCCTCTCCTTTCTCTCTCTCCCCCTCACCTCTCCTTTCTCTCTCCCCTCAGCTCTCCTTTCTCTCTCCCTCACCTCTCCTTTCTCTCTCCCTCACCTCTCCTTTCTCTCTCCCCTCACCTCTCCTTTCTCTCTCCCCCTCACCTCTCCTTTCTCTCTCTCCCCCATCTCTCCTCTCTCTCTCTCCCTCACCTCTCCTTTCTCTGTCCCCCTCACCTCTCCTTTCTCTCTCCCTCCTCTCTCCTTTCTCTCTCTCCCCTCACCTCTCCTTTCTCTCTCTCCCCCTCACCTCTCCTTTCTCTCTCCCCTCGCCTCTCCTTTCTCTCTCCCCCTCACCTCTCCTTTCTCTCTCTCTCTCTTTCCCTCACCTCTCCTCTCTCTCACCCCCTCTGATCTCCTTTCTCTCTCCCCCTCACCTCTCCTTTCTCTCTCCTTCTCACCTCTCCTTTCTCTCTCCCCTCACCTCTCCTTTCTCTCTCCCTCACCTCTCCTTTCTCTCTCCCTCACCTCTCCTTTCTCTCTCCCCTCACCTCTCCTTTCTCTCTCTTCCCTCACCTCTCCTTTCTCTCTCCCCCTCACCTCTCCTTTCTCTCTCCCCCCCTCTCCTTTCTCTCTCCCCATCTCTCCTCTCTCTCTCTCTCCCCTCACCTCTCCTTTCTCTGTCCCCCTCACCTCTCCTTTCTCTCTCCCCTCGCCTCTTCTTTCTCTCTCTCCCCCTCACCTCTCCTTTCTCTCTCTCCCCCTCGCCTCTCCTTTCTCTCTCCCCCCTCACCTCTCCTTTCTCTCTCCCCCTCACCTCTCCTTTCTCTCTCCCCCTCGCCTCTCCTTTCTCTCTCCCCCTCACCTCTCCTTCCTCTCTCTCCCCCTCACCTCTCCTTTCTCTCTCTCCCCTTCACCTCTCCTTTCTCTCTCCCTCTCCCTCTCACCTCTCCTTTCTCTCTCCCCCTCTCTCCTTTCTCTCCCCCACCTCTCCTTTCTCTCTCCCCCTCACATCTCCTTTCTCTCTCCCTATCACCTCTCCTTTCTCTCTCCCCCTCACCTCTCCTTTCTCTCTCCCCCTCACCTCTCCTTTCTCTCTCGCCTCACCCCTCCTTTCTCTCTCCCTTACCTCTCCTTTCTCTCTCACCCACTCATATCTAGTTTCTCTCTCTCCCTCACCTCTCCTCTCTCTCACCCCCTCTGATCTCCTTTCTATCTCCCCTCACCTCTCCTTTCTCTCTCCTTCTCACCTCTCCTTTCTCTCTCCCTCACCTTTCTTTTCTCACCCCTCACCTGTCCTTTCTCTCTCCCCTCAGCTCTCCTTTCTCTCTCCCCTCACCTCTCCTTTCTCTCTCCCCTCACCCTCTCTTTCTCTCTCCCCTCCTCTCCTTTCTCTCTCCCCCTCACCTCTCCTTTCTCTCACCCCCATCTCTCCTCTCTCTCTCCCCCCTCACCTCTCCTTTCTCTGTCCCCCTCCCTCTCCTTTCTCTCTCCCTCGCCTCTCCTTTCTCTCTCTCCCCCTCACCTCTCCTTTCTCTCTCTCCCCCCTCACCTCTCCTTTCTCTCTCCCCTCGCCTCTCCTTTCTCTCTCTCCCCTCACCTCTCCTTTCTCTCTCTCTCTCTCCCTCACCTCTCCTTTCTCTCTCACCCCTCTGATCTCCCTTCTCTCTCCCCTCACCTCTCCTTTCTCTCTCCTTCTCACCTCTCCTTACTCTCTCCCCCCTCACCTCTCCTTTCTCTCTCCTTCTCACCTCTCCTTTCTCTCTCCCTCACCTCTCCTTTCTCTCTCTCCTCTCACCTCTCCTTTTCTCTCTCCCTCACCTCTCCTTTCTCTCTCCCCCTCACCTCTCCTTTCTCTCTCCCCTCACCTCTCCTTTCTCTCTCCCCATCTCTCTCTCCCCTCTCTCCCCTCACCTCTCCTTTCTCTGTCCCCCTCACCTCTCCTTTCTCTCTCCCCTCACCTCTTCTTTCTCTCTCCCCTCACCTCTCCTTTCTCTCTCCTCCTCACCTCTCCTTTCTCTCTCCCCTCACCTCTCCTTTCTCTCTCCCCCTCACCTCTCCTTTCTCTCTCCCCTCACCTCTCCTTTCTCTCTCCCCTCACCTCTCCTTTCTCTCTCCCCCTCACCTCTCCTTTCTCTCTCCCCCATCTCTCTCTCTCTCTCCCTCACCTCTCCTTTCTCTGTCCCCCTCACCTCTCCTTTCTCTCTCCCCTCGCCTCTCCTTTCTCTCTCTCCCCCTCACCTCTCCTTTCTCTCTCTCCCTCCTCACCTCTCCTTTCTCTCTCCCCTCTCTCCTTTCTCTCTCCCCCTCACCTCTCCTTTCTCTCTCTCTCTCTCCCTCACCTCTCCTCTCTCTCACCCCTCTGATCTCCCTTCTCTCTCCCCTCACCTCTCCTTTCTCTCTCCTTCTCACCTCTCCTTACTCTCTCCCCCTCACCTCTCCTTTCTCTCTCCTTCTCACCTCTCCTTTCTCTCACCGTCTCACCTCTCCTTTCTCTCTCCCTCTCACCTCTCCTTTTTCTCTCTTCCCTCACCTCTCCTTTCTCTCTCCCCCTCACCTCTCCTTTCTCTCTCCCCCTCACCTCTCCTTTCTCTCTCCCCATCTCTCCTCTCTCTCTCTCTCCTCACCTCTCCTTTCTCTGTCCCCCTCACCTCTCCTTTCTCTCTCCCCTCGCCTCTTCTTTCTCTCTCTCCCCCTCACCTCTCCTTTCTCTCTCTCCCCTCACCTCTCCTTTCTCTCTCCCTCGCCTCTCCTTTCTCTCTCCCCCTCACCTCTCCTTTCTCTCTCCCCCTCACCTCTCCTTTCTCTCTCCTTCTCACCTCTCCTTTCTCTCTCCTATCACCTCTCCTTTCTCTCTCCCCCTCACCTCTCCTTTCTCTCTCGCCTCACCCCTCCTTTCTCTCTCCCTTACCTCTCCTTTCTCTCTCACCCACTCAGATCTAGTTTCTCTCTCCCCTCGCCTCTCCTTTCTCTCTCTCCCCCTCACCTCTCCTTTCTCTCTCTCCCCCTCACCTCTCCTTTCTCTCTCCCCTCGCCTCTCCTTTCTCTCTCTCCCCCTCACCTCTCCTTTCTCTCTCCCCTCACCTCTCCTTTCTCTCTTTCCCCCTCACCTCTCCTTTCTCTCTCTCCCCTAACCTCTCCTTTCTCTCTCTCCCCCTCACCTCTCCTTTCTCTCTCCCCTCGCCTCTCCTTTCTCTCTCTCCCCCTCACCTCTCCTTTCTCTCTCTCCCCTCCCTCACCTGTCCTTTCTCTCTCTCTCCCTCGCCTCCCTTTCTCTCTCCCCCTCACCTCTCCTTTCTCTCTCCCCTCACCTCTCCTTCCTCTCTCTCCCCCTCACCTCTCCTTTCTCTCTCCCCCTCACCTCTCCTTTCTCTCTCCCTCCCCTCTCACCTCTCCTTTCTCTCTCCCCCTCTCTCCTTTCTCTCCCCCCCTCACCTCTCCTTTCTCTCTCCCCCTCACATCTCCTTTCTCTCTCCTATCACCTCTCCTTTCTCTCTCCCCCTCACCTCTCCTTTCTCTCTCCCCCTCACCTCTCCTTTCTCTCTCGCCTCACCCCTCCTTTCTCTCTCCCTTACCTCTCCTTTCTCTCTCACCCACTCATATCTAGTTTCTATCTCCCCTCACCTCTCCTTTCTCTCTCCTTCTCACCTCTCCTTTCTCTCTCCCCTCACCTTTCCTTTCTCACACCCCCTCACCTGTCCTTTCTCTCTCCCCTCAGCTCTCCTTTCTCTCTCCCCTCACCTCTCCTTTCTCTCTCCCCTCACCTCTCCTTTCTCTCTCCCCTCACCTCTCCTTTCTCTCTCCCCCTCTCCTCTCTCTCCCCCTCACCTCTCCTTTTCTTCTCTCTCCCCTCACCTCTCCCTTTCTCTCTCCCCTCTGATCTCCTTTCTCTCTCCCCCTCACCTCTCCTTTCTCTCTCCTTCTCACCTCTCCTTTCTCTCTCCCCCTCACCTCTCCTTTCTCTCTCCTTCTCACCTCTCCTTTCTCTCTCCCCCTCACCTCTCCTTTCTCTCTCCCTCTCACCTCTCCTTTTCTCTCTTCCCTCACCTCTCCTTTCTCTCTCCCCCTCACCTCTCTCCTTTCTCTCTCCCCCTCACCTCTCCTTTCTCTCTCCCCCTCTCCTCTCTCTCTCTCTCCCCTCACCTCTCCTTTCTCTCCCCCTCACCTCTCCTTTCTCTCTCCCCTCTCCTTTCTCTCTCTCCCCCTCCCTCTCCTTTCTCTCTCTCCCCCCTCACCTCTCCTTTCTCTCTCCCCTCGCCTCTCCTTTCTCTCTCCCCCTCACCTCTCCTTTCTCTCTCCCCCTCACCTCTCCTTTCTCTCTCCCCCTCACCTCTCCTTTCTCTCTCGCCTCACCCCTCCTTTCTCTCTCCCTTACCTCTCCTTTCTCTCTCACCCACTCAGATCTAGTTTCTCTCTCCCCTCGCCTCTCCTTTCTCTCTCTCCCCCTCACCTCTCCTTTCTCTCTCCCCCTCACCTCTCCTTTCTCTCTCCCCTCACCTCTCCTTTCTCTCTCTCCCCCCTCACCTCTCCTTTCTCTCTCCCCTCACCTCTCCTTTCTCTCTCCCCCCTCACCTCTCCTTTCTCTCTCTCCCCCTCTCCTTTCTCTCTCTCCCCCTCACCTCTCCTTTCTCTCCCCTCATCTCTCCTTTCTCTCTCTACCCCTCACCTCTCCTTTCTCTCCCCTCTCTCACCTCCTCCTTTCTCTCTCCCCCACCTCTCCTTTCTCTCTCCCCCTCTCTCCCTCTCTCCCCCTCACCTCTCCTTTCTCTCTCTCCCCTTCACCTCTCCTTTCTCTCTCCCCTCGCCTCTCCTTTCTCTCTCCCCCTCACCTCTCCTTTCTCTCTCTCTCTCTCTCCCTCTCCTCCTCTCACCCCCTCTGATCTCCCTTCTCTCTCCCCCTCACCTCTCCTTTCTCTCTCCTTCTCACCTCTCCTTACTCTCTCCCCTCACCTCTCCTTTCTCTCTCCTTCTCACCTCTCCTTTCTCTC